>NW_010130737.1:1137-1765 GCF_000699245.1 Pterocles gutturalis | reverse complement strand
CCCAGAAGATCGGCCGAGGCTGGGATGCACCTATTAAACCGCTCTCCTCCATCTCCAGCTGGGGCAGAGCAGCTCGCTCCCTGCATCCTCGCATGCTCCAAACCCTTGCTTCTGCTTCCTGCCTTGCACCGGGAGCGATGCTCGTGACTTGGCATTACTCTGGGAGTGATGCTCGGGGCTCAGAATTGCACCAGGAGCGATGCTCAGGGCTCTGCCTCGTACCAGGAGCGATTCTCGTGGCTCTGCCTTGCACCAGGAGTGATGCTCAGGGCTCAGCATTGCACCGGGAGCGATGCTCGGGGCTTCAGCATCTCCCGAGGACTTGCACAGCCTGGGCCAGGGCAGCCAAGCCGTTGAGAGAAAGCTGGGCTCAGCTTTTTCTCCCAGGTGGGGGATGCTGCCCGTCCGCTGGAGCCCCAGGAGCCCATCCTGCCCAGTGCCACTCCGAGGACCAGCCGGAGCCGCGCGGGGAGGAGGGTCCTTCCCGTCCGGTGCCACGCACAGAGGCTCCTTTGCCCCAGACTGACCTGGAACGCGATCCCGTCGTGTTTATCTGCCGCCCTGCCCGGCCAAGGCTTCGCCACCACTCTGTTTGCTTTGCCTGCTCACCAGAACATCGCTTGCGCGC
>NW_010130737.1:0-1121 GCF_000699245.1 Pterocles gutturalis | reverse complement strand
GGGTTTGGTTGTTTTTTTTTTTCTTGCACCATGGTTCCCAACCTTGGTGGAGTCCAAGGTCAGGCTCATCAAAAAATCCCAGCAATGCCGAAGAGGTCAGGCCCATGGGTACCGCTCTCTGCTGCTGGCCTGGCCCCCGGGTGTAAAGGATGCTGAGCAGCTCCTGCATCCCTGGCGTGCCGTGGCGGGGGACAGAGGGACCCCGAGGGCCAGCCACTGAGCCGATCGCAGGCAGGGGATGCGTGCAGGGCTGGGACAGGGTGCTGCAGGGCTTGGCCCCGGTCCGAATGCAAAACCTTGTTTGTGTAAAGCTTCAGCCCCGGGGGTTACGTCAGCGTTCCAAGAACCCGAAAGAAAACACATCGCACAAAAAGTCAAACAACAGCCGAGGGCTGGGTTATCTCCTGGCGGCGGGGGGAGGAAGAGCTCGGGGGGAGCCTGGCCGGCAGGTCCCGGACAGACGCTTGTTTTCTGGGTGGTGGGACAGATGTGCACGGCCAGAGCCCGGACCTTCCCACTCCTGTCCCCGGTCCTGTCCCTATGCCTCTTTGGCTGATGGGGACAGTGATGGGCCATCATGTCCCCATGGCTGGTGCCTGCCCTTGAAGCTGGCGCTTTGCTGGCACCTCATCCTCCCTGCCAGCATCGCATCCTCCAGTACTGCATCCTCCCCAACCCCCCGGCATCTCATCCTCCCTCCCGGCATCGTATCCTCCCCCCTGGCATCGTATCCTCCCCGTTGGCACCGCCATGTCTCGGACCTTGTCCCCAGTCCCTCCCAGTCCAGTGCTGGGGTGAGCAGAGGACATCCCTGCGGCACAGCCCACAGCTCCCAGACTGGGAATGGTTTGAGGGGCACTGGTCCCCTCTGGGGACAGCAAGAGAGCCATGTCCCATGGGGCTCTCTTGGGTACCCGTGCTGGGGGAGTGAGGGTGCAGGGGACATGGGTGCTGGGGGGCGCAATGCCTCAGTGCCTCCTCTGCCCCATGTCCCCACATTTCCCCCGGCTCTGACCTGTACTCTGCCCACGGCAGTGGGCTGGGACCGATCCTGCCCCCAGCACAGCGCCTTCACCCCACGAGCCCCCCCCTTTCAGGGGGTCCCCTCCACCTTGGAGGGA
>NW_010130736.1:2209-4483 GCF_000699245.1 Pterocles gutturalis | reverse complement strand
TTACAGGGGGTTGTTGTGACCAAAGTGCACTTGGCTTTATGGCACTTGGCTTTATTGATCCTCATACAATTGGCCTCAGCCCGGCTGGACTTATCAATTTTTTAACAGGATTTGTGTGAGAAGCTGATGTGCTAACAAAATACACAGCATCTTTAAGATCTGCTGCTCCACTGCAGGCTAACAGATGTTGTAGCTATTTTAACACAGGGAATCGTGTTTCTATACGCCTTTACCTACTGACATTGCTAAAATGTACCAGGATTATTTTGTTGACTTTTGTCTCATTTCTTCTCATCAAGCCGCTGCGAGAGAAGCTCCGGTGGGATTATTGTATCCTGGTTTGGGTGTGAAGAGCTGTTCCAGGCTAGGCAAAGCTCCTTAAGAAGTCAGGATCTCTCAATGTATTTGTTTCCGTTGATAGACTGAGTTCAACACGTACTCTGAGCTTTCTGTGTCCTGGTTTAAAATCAGAATTGATCTGTAATACTCTCTCAGATTTGACCCCCTCAGTCTGTGAGGTTTTTTTCTGACATCGGCCTGGCTATGTTCTTGTGCCACTGTATTTCAGTTTGGGCTTCCAAGATATTAGGCTTCACAAAGCCTACCACTGGTACACAGAGGACAACTATATGAACACCTTTTGATTAAAATAAATTCTGAGCTAAATTTTTTTTGCCAGGTAAAACTTCAGAATATTCTGGTGTGTTTCACTAGTCCAAATACCCTCTTAAATTTTTGTATGTGTGTTTTCTTAGTTTTGTTTTCAGTTTATGGTTCTGTGGCAAAGCTCAGATCCAAGTCTGAGAGGGGATGATGGCAACCTTGTATTTGTGTCATCTGTCCCTGTGCTCCAGGGTACGATCAGTTTTGCTCTAACTTTCCCTGTTAGATGCTTGTTTTGACAGGTGTGATTCTGTTCCTCTTTGCAGAATACTTTGTGCAGTATTTTGCTGTATCTCTCCGTAGTTTTCTGTATAGCTGCCCCATGTCATAGCACCAGCAGATAACTGAGCTTGGAAGGGAACTCGGGAGATGTCAGGTTCAGTTGCCTGTCCTTGAACGGTGTGTGCTCCAGCCCTCTGATGACCTTCGTGGCCTCCTCTGGCCCCGCTCCAACAGGTCCATGTCCTTCCTGTGCTGAGGACTCCCGAGCACTCCGGGGGGGGCCTCTTTTCCTTTGTGAAGGTGTCAGGCTGCCTGGAGCTGCAACACTGCGGCAGTGCTGCCGGAGTCCCAGCAGACAGGCAGGGAGAGCCAGAGTGTGGGGAACAAAAAAGGCACTGGTGGCATAAGGCCCTGGAAAGCTTCTGCCTCTTGACCAAACCAAAGCTTCTCCTGAGTTTCTGCTGGGAAAGAAATCCAGGTGGAGGTTTGCTAATCTGACACTACCCAGCCCCTCTTGGAGGGGAAAAGGCGAGGGACTTGGTGCTGGCTAGAAGCAGCTCAGTACACCATGGAGGAAGCCCATTCCCTTACTGCTTGATCCACAGATGGACCTAAAGGGAAAACAGAAACCTCAATAAGTGGCCAGCGAAAGGCTGTTATGGAAGAAAAAGGAGACGATTACTTAAGGGCATTGCCATTGGGCGGGTTTGAGCCTTCCTTGTTCGTGTGTGTTCTTGGCAGTTCATCTCAATCTTCAGATCACTGGTTTAATAAGAGATGAGCAGGATGGCGTGGGCATTGGTGCTGGGGTAACCCCAGATGCGTATGCTGGGGCTGCAGTGCTGCGGAGGCAAGTGCTGCAGGCAAGGATGGCCTGTCATGGCATCCTCAAGTAATGGACAGGGATGTCACCAAGCAATGGGTTGGGTTGTCAGCAAGCCCCCAAGAGACGGGTTCTGTTGTGACCAAGGGATGGACTGAGACATCTCCAAGTGATGGACTATGATGTCGCTGAGTGACAGACTGTGACCCAGTGTCTCTTGGTGCTTATATTTGGGCGCTGAGCATCACCCAGCTGGCTCGTGCCCGGACTCCGGTTGAGCGTTATCGTGAGGTTTGGAGTCTTGAGCGAGGCCTTGGTGCTGGTGTCCTGCTGCGGGAGCAGTTTGTTGCAGCTCTCAGAGCCCGACCCCAGAGCCATCAATGGATTTTCCCCAGCCCTGCTGGGTTCAGGCAGCTGGGGCACCCGGGAGGCATGCTCGCAGCAGCAGAGGTGAGCTGGGAGGGGAAACCTCACCATGGAGAGCTGGGATGGTTTCCTTCTTGAGGGACCTGGGCATTCCTTCCACCCCTCCCTGGGGCCAGCCAGTGACCATGGACTCGCTTCCT
>NW_010130736.1:0-1434 GCF_000699245.1 Pterocles gutturalis | reverse complement strand
CCAACCCCCTCCAACAGCGCTGAGGAAGGAACCAGCACAGATGACTTCCCTGGCACCTCGCCAGATGCCCTTTGTGGGGGTCCCAGCAGCCCTCCCTCTGCCCGCCCCGTTCCTGTTGCTGGAGAGCAGGAGGGGCTCCAGGAGGAGCCTGAGGAGGCCGGGGCATGTCCATCCACTTCCAGCCACGGCAGGGAACATCCCCGGAGAGCCCCAAAGAGGAGGGCTGGCAGCCCCGAGGCCTCTTCTCCAGCCCAGAAGAGGCCACCCCACCGGCAGCACTAGAACAACACCTGAGGCGCTGCTGAAACCAGGACTGGACCAGCAGCTGGGGCGTGCACTGGCCCTTCAAGGGCTCTCAGCCCTCTACATCTCATTAACAGGCAGAAAAAAAAATAAAGGCCTGAAACCTGCAGAAAGTGTCTCGGAATTACTCATGGTGCCATTGGTGATGCTGTCCTCACCCGTGCTGCTTTCTCCCCCTTTTCCTGGGGCATTGCCCACCCATTTCCTCTCCCCCCCACCAGAGTGCCATGGGGCTTCTCCCTCATGTATCCCTCAGGTATCAAGGGATACCTTTGAAAATCAGTATATGCCATGTGAATTATGCTGCCAAGGCTGTGCTTAACAAAGTCAGGATTCTGATTACGTACTGAAATTTATCATGAAACAGTTTTGGAGACAAGGGAAAACCTTTCACTGGCAAAACCCAGATCTCATTTTGGGAAACATTACATCCATTTTTAAGAAAGGGAGAAAAGAATTTTAAGAATGGGAGAAAAGAAGACCTGGGAAACTACAGGCCAGTGAGCCTCACCTCTGTGCCTTGGAAGATCATGGAGCTGAACCTCCTTGAAGACATGTTAAGAGATGCATGAGACCAAGAGGTGATCCAAGACAGCCAACATGGCTTCACCAAGGGAGATCTTGCCCGACCAATCTGGTGGCCTTCTATGATGGAGTGACGGCATCGGTGGACAAAGGACGGGCGACGAATGTAATTTACCTGGATTTGTGCAAAGCCTTTGACACGGTCCCTCATCACATCCTTCTCTCTAAATTGGAGAGGTATGGATTTGAATGATGGACTGTTCAATGGATAAAGAATTGGTTGGCTGGTCGCAACCGAAGTGTTGTGGTCAACAGCTCTATGTCTGGATGGAGGCCAGTGGTGTCCCTCAAGGGTCTGTCTTGGGACCACTGTTCTTCAACATCTTTATCAATGACATAGATGAGGGAATCAAGTGCACCCTCAGCAAATTTGCAGACGACACCAAGCGGAGTGGTGCAGTTGATACAATAGAGGGAAGGGATGCCATCCAGAGGGACCTGGACAGGCTGGAGAAGTGGGCCTGTGAGAAACTAATGAGGTTCATTAAGGCCAAGTGCAAAGTGTTGCACCTGGGCTGGGGCAATCCCACGTACTCGTATAGACTG
>NW_010130735.1:0-65111 GCF_000699245.1 Pterocles gutturalis | reverse complement strand
TGGGAGCTGATATGGAACCTACAGATGGGCTTATTGGCTTTGAAAAGCAAGTAATTTTCCGTTAACACTTCCTGCAGAGGATAAGGCCCTGATACCTTTCAGATGAGCTGTAATTAGGCCATTATTTGAGGTCTCAGATACTGCAGCTGATAACTGTGCAAGTTGTAGTCTTTTTCTAAATTGCCCTTTCATCTTTCAGTCTGGCTTTATGTCTGGATATAGCACTGAATGAATCACTCAAGTTAATTAATAGTCAACATATTAGCTGCATGAGTTGTTTATAATTTTTTCTCTCTGCGTCAGCCTCACCTCAGATATCCATTATTAATAGTAAACTGTTTTACAGAAACACCCACTTACAGTTAGGTACTGTGAAAATATGTAAAAAAACACAAATCCACAAAGTACAGAAACTGAAGAAATTTAGAATTAATGACCTTGTTACTCCAGTCTGAGTCTCTGTAACATCAGCTAATTCTCAGTACAGGAATTTTGTTTCTGCAGCTTACCTCTTCCTTAGAGATTTCTCATTCTTTGTATGTGGTCTGAAGAACATGTATTTCCTCCACTATTTTTAAATGAAACAAGTATAACACTTGTAGTAGTCCTTTTTATGTAAAAAGATCTAACTTTGTCACTTACATAATTACTAGGATTCATATGTCACAAATGTACATTGCTCAATTATAATATTTTGAAATATTAGTTGGGGGTCCAGTAGTTCATCTGTGCTTCTTTTCAAGTGTTTCTTACATGATCCCTTACCCTTAAGTAATTAGTAAGAATCAGCTGCTCTGAACTGGAATAAGTAGTCATTGGTGTGGATCTTACAAAAAAAATGAGGTATTGCCCCAAAACTATGGCGAAAAAGTGAGTTAGATATACAGAAAGAATTAAACATACAGGAGAATGAAAAGTGCACAAGCATCAGTAAGTTAATAGCCATTATGCTCTCATGCACACATTTTCTTACTAGGAATTGTAAGGAGCTTGGGAATGAGAGATCCAAATGTTTGCAAGAGTCTTCTGAAGGATGTAAACAGACAGGACACCATAAAAAATTGAGAGCTGGAAGAAGAGAAGAAAGCTTACTGGGTTTTCCAGAGGGTTGGAGAAACACGAAACTGCAGTGAACAGCAGAATTTGGGAAGGCTGCAGGAAGATGAGGGCAGAGCAACAGCCTGAGCAGTGGGCTTTTGGTTTTTTTCTGCTGTGGAGCTGAACCTTCAAGTGAGGAGTGAGGGCCTGGGAGCAAAATGAGAGGAACAAGATAACACCCAAAGGGAGAGGTCTGGAGATTTTCTTCTGGGATTAACAGGAAGGCAAAAGATTGAAAAGACCTGTTATGATAAAGTACTTCAAGAGCAAAACAGGATACAGGGAGAGTGAGAATGCTCTATAGTGTAGCTGAGGGGTACAATGTACTGGTGGGGGAGAACTGAAAGGAGAATTGCCCTTCCAAAGCACGAACAAAGAGTTTGTTAAGATGGTGGTTCGTTTATGGTTAATCAAGGGAATTGCAAGCCAAGTTCTGAATGATTAGCCCTGTCAGAAACTTGGCTCCCTGGGTCAAGTGTTGGTGCTGCCTTAACAGACAGAAACATCCTGGCTGCACAGGTTTTTGTCCTTGTTTTCCCTCCAGTTGGTGGTATCCTTGGTCCAGAGGCGATAAAAGTATTCATAAGAAGTGTTAAAATGTATCTACACCTGCAGTTAGCCTGACAGAGGTCACACAGTTAAAAAAATCTAACAGACAAACTGGAAACCTTCTTGAGGTTTTTAGTTTTTATCCTCCTTAAGTGTCTGCTTGCATGGACCTCTGTAAGGACATAGCTAGCTGGAGCAGAAGGATACCATCACTTCTTGCTACTTGTTATCAAACACTAACAGAAGATAACTGTGTGTTCTCTGCTTCACTGTGGTACAAAGTAATTTGGGTAAGTCTTACCTGTCAGTCACCTGAAGCAGAACACATCTGCAGAGAAGCAGGTGAGGCACGTCCCCTTGGTCCACGTCACCAGCTCAGTAGAACAGAAGGCATCTTAAAATACTTAATCCATTTGAAAGTGAGTGTATATCTGTGTCTTAACATTATCTGTGGTGGTGGAATAGTTAGTGGTTTGTTCCTCTTTCGGTCTTGCAATAGCCAGTAATAAATAAATTCAGTCAGCAGCAGTAAAGATAGAAAAATAAAATTGTAGCTAGAATACCATATGTTGATTTGCAGCTAGGATGCAAACCCTGCCTTCAATAACATCTGTGTGAAACAGCTCTGCTATCCAGCTGCCATCACAGTTTTCTCTTCGGAAAAAGAAAAATACATTTCTACAACTGAGTTCAGTTGAGGTACACACTCCAGAGGGGCCAGTTCTAGCATTATGGTTTCTGAAAACTTAAGCCAATCATCGGTAAGACTTCAGATGTAACAGTAAAGCTTGTTATACAGTTTCACTGTACTAAAAGTTTGGTGTAATCTTTCTGTGAAATAAACATAATTTTTGACCCCTTAGGTTTAGAAGCAATAGACATATACTCCTGACATTGCTGTCTTCGCTCAGTATTTGCTGTCGCATAAAACTCTGGTTTCATGGCAGGGAGAAAATGCTTACATAAGTAAATGAATAGAAAAAGATTGTGAAAAATCTTACATTTTCCAGAACTGAGGTTTTTATGCTGAGAACTACTGTATTATAGGGAGTAGTTTTAGAATTAATGTAGAAGTGAGGGTCACAATTCTGCAGTCAAGCTGGTCACAGCATTTCAATATTTTTTTTTTCCTGTTGGAGTGTGCTGTTTCACAGGAGTGCCATTTCAACATAACATTTTGAGAGAACCTCTCCCGTCATCACACGGTCACTAGTACAAGCACCCACCATGGAGGAGCTCTAAGGTCAGTTCTCTTTTCTGATGAGTCAGAGCAGGGGATTTCACACATTCAGAAATTCAGAGATTCCTGAATAATCTGGACATTAAACTTGTAGGAGAGATGTCCCTTATCCCGCGTTAATATTCTAGTAAATGGACTCATACCTGCTTTCTGAGTGCTTAGTAAGTCCAAACACCATATCATTCACATGAAATTGTTCAGAAAGTGGTTTTACCCTGTAGGGCTGGAGTTGTATTTTTAAGACACACTCATTACATTGAACCAATTTCATAAACTACAGGTATTAGGAAAGTTAGGAGTACATCTGGATTTCTTCTTTCCAAAACACAGTAAAAGGTCCAATAGTAGAGCTATTGCCTCTTCTAGAAACAAACATGTCTAGTTTTTCTGCCTATTGCCTGTGATCTTTATTGTGAGCATTTACACCATGCATGTTTCCGTGTCTTTATTTGCTTGCTGGTTTTTAGGATAATTCGAAGCAAAACAAACAAAAATCAACCTCAAACCCAAAAAGTTATTTGTGTTTAACCTAAATTCACCTCATGCAGCTACGCTTCAGATATCCATTTATTTCAAATTGAGCTATGCAAGTGATATTATTTATTCAGTAACTGCAGGTCAAACAAAACTGTATTAGTGTGGCTTGTGGGAGGTATTAGTAGTATTACAGCATCTCAGAGCCTTGTCATGAGTTAGAGCCATGTGGTGTTTCATGCCGCATCCTCAATGCAGGAGAAGAGAACCCCTCCTTTAAAGAAGAGATGGTCTAGGACAAAGGACACCAAACAAATACAAACAGGTCAAAGAAGTAAAAGGAAATAATGTCTCAGTGACCGAACATCAGTTGCCCAGCTGGTTTTGAGGATACCTTCATATACAAGGAATACTGGAACTGCTTATGTACTTTGAGTTCTGGTTTTCACATTCTCTGGAGATGAATAATAGCTTAGAAGCAGATTTATCTGCACCTACAATTTCTTGATTGCATTTAAATTCCTTTGAGGACCAGAAGTGTTTACAAAATACTTCTTCCTTTCCTAATGTGAAAGGGAGCTCTTTGCTTATGATGCTATTCCTTATTTTGCATTCCCAAGCTCTTTAGCTCTCTATTTGCACGGAATTTCTAATTTTTTAAAAAGTATTTTTCCATATAGAAATGCCTTCAGATTGCCAAGGGGCTGCAAATTTTAGAGAAAATCAGGATGGCGTATCAGTTTATTGCTGCTCCTGCTGGTATTTCTGATGAGATGCCAATGGCAGGTTGGATAAGGTCTGCAGTGCCCCTGCCCCCTCTTTCTGGCACTGCCGAAGCTATAAGGGAACCCCCCAGAATGTCTATGTGCTGCACAGGAATGTGCTGTCTCCACCACTCCACAGAGTCAGCACACCTCCAAATGTATATGCACAGAGTACCCTGAGCTCAGCTGGCATAAATCAGCGCTGCCCATCCAGCAGACTATATGGACTTGCTGCAATGTTTTATTTCTGTGCGTTATATATCTGTGTCAGTGTAAAACCACATTCCTGCAATATTGGTCCTTAGAACTTAAATCTATAAAACTCAGGCAGGTAAAATTAAAGATGCAGTTACTTGCTCCCCTTGACATACAAAATATGGTACTTTGTTACATGTTTATTTTTAGTGCATGTACAATGCAACATGAGGGACTTAATGTTGCCATGGGAACCATAACTTTGAATTTCTGACTTTTTTATGCATTCATTTTTTTCTTACTATGTTTTATTTAAAAAAAAAAAAAAGTATTGGACAGAAATCCAGTCAGTGGTACACTGGTATAATCAGCATCACGGGGAGAAAAACAAACCTAAAATAGTGTTAGGCTTAAAGAGTAAACAGAACTGTAATTGGCAAAACATGATGAATTTGAATACAACTAAAAGGATCTAGCAAGAGGATCCAATACTGCTGCATATATATGTCTCAGATTTTATATATCTGCGCTAAATTTTATTGAACTAACACCTGAGCACAATCATTTTTCTGCCAGTCTGTTGGAACGGAAAAAAAGGTAGCTATCAAAAGGAAAAGAAAAAATGGATTTATACTCCTGTGTGGAGATTCAGCCCTAGCTGCTGAACATGGTAAAAGATTAATTTTTTTATATATGTTGATTTTTTAAAAATTCTTTTTTTCTCTCTCAAAACATATTTATCCTGCAGCAGTTTTGTTCTATTCTGTCTGTCTTTATTGCCCAGTCTACACTGTAGCCTGTAAAGAAAGAGAGTGTTATGACCACTATATCGTTTTGTAACTCTAGAATGATAAAGGCACAGCAGAGATACGTTAATAGACACTTCTAAACTTATTGTTGCTCATTAAGGAGGAGATTCTTCTTTCAGCTGCATATTCAGACTGCCTGGGAATTGGAGATTTCACTGCTGTCCTGTGGGCTCCAGGGAAAAAGTACTTGAGACCTATAACTTGTCTCTAATCTCTCCAAAGGAAGGAGCTGATACTGACATAGAAGGTTCATTTTTGTGCCTTTGATTTCCAGCCAGCCATAATTCCTGCCTGACATAACTCCATCTGTATGAGTTCTATGCCTCAAAGTTAATAGCAATGTGAAGTCTGATGTGGTGTCTCAGAAGATGTTATTTACAAACACTGGACAAACATGCAGTGGCCTTGCTGTGCCTATAATGCTTTGGCTGGTTTCTAAGAGTTTCTGATACACAGTGAATAATTATTTACAGTGAATAAGCTATTTGACAAACTATTAGAAACACAGTAGTTGACCCCTATATAGTGCATGGGTATAATTGACAGATCACAGAAAACTAGTGCTTTATTACTTCAGTCCTGTATTGTATGGCAGTGTCACCAAAGAACATCCCTGGTGGAGATAAGCACAACCTTTAATATAAAAGGATACAAAAACTTAGATATTCTTAAAAGTTACTGGCAAATATGCATGTTCTATTCACAAAACCTTATAACATCTTTCTGGATAACAGTTTATTAGTATCAAAGTGGTATCTGGGAGAATATGCAGACATTACATGTCTGTACTAGACATTCCTCTGAAGAGTTTAGGTCACTTGCAATAGCTACTGGGGCCTGAGTGTCTTTAGTGGCATCACAGATCTATTTTAGGAGGTGTATTGTAGGTTGAGTACATAAATAATACACAAATAATAACCAGAACTGTACATATTTGTTCACGTTTTCTCTGTGAACAGGTTTCTACGTGAATGAAAAGGACAGTGCCGGTTTTATCTGGTGTCATGCTGAATAGTCTACTGTAATCGTTCAAGATACCCATGAACCATCTCCACGTTTGCTAAGACCTTTTCTTCCCTGTGAAAGCTGTGCAGCTGTGTCTAACCACAGCCAGCCATGTGGCCACGTTTTTTCTCTCTCAAGGACGTCCATCTTAAGACTGTACTTAAACAAGTCTGAGCAAGGTTTTAAATTCCCTCTTCCAAGCAACCACTTGTGATTGATCTGTTCTGTTACTGTTGTCTTGGACAGAATAACATTTAAGGTTTTGTTGTAAGCTACCTTCGTCAAGCTACCTTTGTCAAGAAACAGAGCAAGAATCATTTACAGGTATTTTTTAATAAGTCTGTTGATAAACCTTTCTTTGGGAAAACTGTAAAAGTTCCAGTCTCCCAGTTCAGTGTATGCTGTTTATGGTTTTATTAAATTTACTGCAGTGATATCCAAGGAATCGAGGATTACTAACTGTCACAGGTTTTCTCCAGGAGTAGGAAATCCTGGATAACAGGAGTGCTGCTGGAGGTCAAGTTCTTCTCAGACTACTGCCCTGAATGCTGGTCTGCTACTGTACTGGTGGTGCCACCAGTTCCTTTTATCCTTTCACACATCAAAATAATGTGAAGAAATCACATGGCCCCTTTTAAAATCTGATTAGAAGCACCTGACCACTCTGACTAGTTCCTGTTGATTAAAATAAATGGCTGCATGTTAGGGATTATTAGAGAGCTCAGAGCATTTTAAAGGGATACAACTCTTTTTCTATGCACTGTGATCCTTTTCGCTTGCATTCATAACCCAAGGTTCATCCTCGACTACACTGTGGAGCCTAAGAAAAAGTCAAACAAAATGCTTCTTTGTGCTCTCTCCCTTCAGCCCTGGCTCTGCTCTCTGTTCCAGTCTCGTGTTTGTACACAAAAGCATACACATCATTCATAGTGGCAGAAGCAAATGTGGATGAGCTAGGTCCCTTGCGGATGTGGAGCCAGAGGGCATGATCAAGCATGCAGTTGTTGTTGACTGATGGCTCATTCGCACAATGTGAATCTGAAGTAATTCTTTCTATGAGATAGTTTAGCTTATTGTTAAAAGAAAATTGCTTGGTTTTTATTTGGGTAACGTGCCTGCTGGAGGGTGTGTGCATAAAAGTTTTTACATCTGAGAGCACTGAAATGCATAATATTAGTGCGATCATGATGTCATCTTATTAGTAAGACAACTTGTCCTTTTTTGTCAGTGAATTGCAAAAATCTTTCAAGGCCCAGTTTAATCTACTCCCTATAATAGGATTTGTCTGTAGCTTGAGGAAACAGAAGCTTGTAATGCATAAGGTTATTAAGAGTGGGATGTAAGCTATTTGAGACTCTTTAATAAAATATAATATCAGTATATTCAATGAATATGGAAAGAGGGATCTCAATATTTCTCATTACAACCTTCAAATATCTTGGGAGAGCAGAATGATACCAATTAAAACAAGGGGAAAAAAGCAATAGCACTCTGAATTCTAGCCTTCCTTTCCTCAAAGTTAAATATTGATGTAAGCTAGAGTTCAATTCAGGAATCTCATTGCTCCTGCTGTAACCATTAAACTAAATTCCTGCCCCATTCCAAGACAAAGTTAACGTATCCGGGGAACCTTGCGAACAGCAGCTTTAGTTGCTTTCATGTACACCCATGCGTAGCCCTTCTGCAAACAAGGCAGTTTTAAACAAGGAAAGATACAGCTGCCAGGAGGTACAAGTATTCCGCCCTGTGAATTGCCTCACTTCCTATGTAACAAGCTTTGAGACAGTTGAAAGTATTTGCAGTCCCAGACCTCACCCGCCTCCTCCCTCAGTGCCTTGACAGGAAAGGCAAAAATCGAAAGCTTTAATCGCCCCTTTTTAAAGGGAGTTTTGGTGTCCGGAGCAGGCAATCAACACAGAGTGATGAAATTTTTTTGGGATAGAGCCATTAGGAGCAAGGCTCTGTTTTGTATGCTCCTGAGCATTAAGGTACACTGTGGTAGGAAACAAACTGCTTTAATGTAACTTTTCTGATCCTCATTCACAAACACAGTTATACCCATCACATGTACAGTTATATCCCTGTTCCCAGAGATTCCTGAAACTGCAGTAAGTTAAAATAAGCTGAGACTGACATCTTTTAGTCAATAACATCTTTGCAGCCCCTACAGCACATCAAATTCACTGTTTAAATTGCTGATTAATATGACCTTGTCTGTGTTATATCTAGACAGGTTAACTTGGGAAATTACTGATTGTTAGTCACTACCAAAATGTCACTAAAGCTATTGAACTGAAATCACAAATAAGCAACTTGAGACAATTCTGCTCACTTGAGGTACTCTACAAGTACCCCCTGATTGTGGTACTCCAAAAGTACCACAGGGGAAAATGTATGTTTTGAAACCAAATGTCCTGGTTCCCCTAACTGGTTTCCTCTGAATGCAAAGTCTTGATTCAAATCTCTCAATACCTGACTCACTTGTCGGACACAAGTAGCCCTCAGTCTGTGGAAAGAGAGAAGAGGGGAGGGAAGGGCCAAATTTCACTTTCTGCTTGTTGGGGTTGGGGCTGTTTTGGGGGTGTTTTTTGCTACTTCTGGTATTTTGCAGGAATGGCAAAAATACAGGAATAAGTATGGTAAGATTTTTTTTTTTTTTGAAAGAGAATTATTGAGTTTTGTCATTATGAAATGAAATTTCTCTTTGGACAAGGATAAAAGAGTAAGATGAAACAAAATGTGATTTTCTCCCTAAGGAATTTTCCTTAGTTTAATGTCTAAGGTTTTGCTGTTAATTAAGATGAGTTAACTTGGAAAATGAGGAAGTTGAGCTCCTTCTGTAAAGTTATTTGCTAAAGGAAATAGGCCTGGATATTATCTCAGATAGGTAGAAGGGAGAAGGAGTATATGTCATTTCCCCATTAATTATATGTGAGACAAAATCATACAGTGAAAGCATCAGAGAGAAATTTAGGCCAGGCCATGACTCAAATGTATTCCACTGAGGCTTTCCCCAGGTCAGAGGAGTGTAGTATGCCTTCAAGGAGTTCAGGGCTCCCAAAAGGTTTTGTAAATTGGTTTGTGGAGAGACAGCAGATGGTTATTCTTGTGGCTTCACCCATTCTCTGTCAAGAAGCTTATTCATGTTGGGAACTTTTGCAATAGTGTGACTGCTCTGGAGGCTTAAATTGGACCTTACCAAAGAGCAGCACGCCTCTATCTGTACTTCTTCACTGAAGTGTCTCAGGTTACTCCTCTGAATTCTTCCTTCCAAAGCAGATATTACCTCTTTTTTATTAGAGAATGTGGAACATAAAACATCTTTTTTATTGCTACTCTGTTTTGGGTCCCAAAGGTTTTGCTTATGATGCGCAAGATGACGTCCAAAACATTTCATAACTTCCAGAAGAAATTTGAAGTCTGTAATCTTCAGTGACTTCTAACACAGCAGAGAATTGAAAATGTTGAGAGCCCAGCTCACTGAGGCACTCAGGGAGTGCAGCGCTGAGCAGTGCTCGGGGGTTGCCTGCAATAAAGGTTATGTGCCTTTAACCTGGGGAAAGCAGCAGCTCTGAGATGCCTTGGCTCTCTGTACAGTCACAAAACTTAACTGGAAGGGAATCTCAAAGAGTGAAATTGTATTTATTCTTTCACAGAGATGAGCATCTTTCCCAGCCATAAATCCTTCTCAGTGGTAGGGACCAAAGAGTCAAGCCCTTCCCATTCTTAGGAAACTTCAGTACTTCCAACAGCTGATGCTACAGTGATGAAAGTAATCCCTAGGGGTAGCATACAGGGTACAAATGAGTCTTTTGCCTGAGCTGAAGAAGGAATTTGAAGGTCATTTCAGTTTCTCAGAGAAATGTGTTAACCACAGGCTATAGGCCAAACCAAGGAGTGTCTGGAAGTGTCCCAGACTGGGAGGTCTGCCACGTGGGTGCTCTGTTGGGCAGGCTGCAGTTCATGCTCTCTGACCCAACACATTTCCACATCTGTGCACAAGAAAAAATGTTCAAAAGAGAGACCTACTCTAGAAACCACTATAGCCCAGTGAAAAATACACCTAGTGACAAATTAAGAGATCAACAGTCAAGCAAGAAAAAAAGTTTCCTGTGCATCTGAAGTATATTGACTTATGAGGCTTAAGGGAAGGAGTTAGTAGTGGGAAAGAGCTTCTCCTGTTACTGCCAGGGGCTTGGTATATATTGCCAAGTGCAGTTGTAGCTGCCAGTTCCCCATGCAGATCAAGATTGTGCCCAGGCCTCTGCCCACTTTCCAGGTGAATGCTCCAATGGCACTAATAATGTAATGAGACGGATTGCTCCCATCTCTGCTTTGCCTTTTGCTTCCATTAGACACAATTCCAGAAAACTAATATGATCAGGATTTGTAAAAGCCATAATTAGGGGCAGGGAACACCTAACTTTCAAATTCTACTGAGCACAGTACAGTAGAGTTTTGCCAAAAACTTTAAGTGGATTGTGTGAGAGAGTGCTAGCAATCTCAATAGTTAAAAATTGAACTAAGTGGCACACTTGGGCATCCTTAGTTGAAGTATGGATGTTCACCCTGGGTTTTAACCATTAGATTACAAGAGAGGTGAAGGTCTGAAGTGTGGCCATAAAAATAGATTTAAAAATTGTGGTTTTTCAAAAGCAAAATATCCCTAATTAATTGATACCCCACTCAAAATCTGAAGAGTATCTCACCTCATAAACACTCAAATTGTTGAAAAAATATAAGCAGTGAGTTACTGTGGTGTGAGGAAAAACAAAGACTGACAAGAGAAGGCATGGACAAGGTGTTAATGTTCTGCAAGTAAGGCTATTTCCAGTTGTAAATTATTTTAATAAGGCATACAAGAGAGAACCTGTTTCAAATATAATGGTGGAAAGTCACTTCTAAGCTTACTGTGTCTTACTAGAGCTAGATGCTGCTAAAAGGTTTTGGGATTTTTAGGGCCAAGTCTTGTGCTCGCCTTGTATAATCTCAACAGTAGGATCTCAGAGTGGTTCAGAGTGAAATCCTATTTCAAACAAAGTTTCTAAGCAATGAGCCTGTGAAATCAAGATCTAATTCAACTTCAGAATGTTAGACCTTCTGTTGACTTCATGTTTCCAAAGATTTCAGGACTAAATAAGAGTCTGTGGTCCATATAGCTGCAGGAGAAGCAATGCTCCGTAATTATTTTTTTCATCTTCTTTGAAACAGTAGATAAAATAGACAATCTTCATGCACACATATACACATGATAGGCACTCTGTTAGTGAGATATCACAGACCATACTTCAGATGCAGTGGTTACAGTTCTAATAATATTGAACAAAACTGAGCAAATTTAAGCCACAGGGGGGGAAAAAAAAAAAAAAAGGATCCTACATTGCAATCTACTCTTCTGTTGACTAATCTATCCAACGAAGGAACACTTGCACTGCTTGAAACTACACTGGACATTTTTCTTCCCATATATGATCAATATATATATAGCTAGGTTACAGTTAGAAAATGGGTTTTAGATAACAGAGCTGCAGCTTGAAAGTTGTGTTATTGATACAGCAAGTGCCAAGATTCCTTTAACCCATAGATGCACTAAAAATTGTACAGATCTGCAGAAAACAGTAAGAGGTAAGAAAATCTCTATAAAAGTGAAATTTCTGCCTACTTTTGGATCCCTTTGGCAACAGAGATTCACTTTGTGAGTAGTGCTTGTGGCTGGATAAGGAGCTATTTCCTGCAGGATTTCTTCTTGAAAGCCTGAACTTTCCCTGTGGGAAATTTTTGTACAGGCAGTAAATGCTTTGCGGGCCATTGTACACTAGCTTGCCAAATTCCTCCCTCTTCCTAACTAACAGAGATAAAAAGGTGTCTGTGGTATTTTGAGAAAAGCAGTTGTAGCACATTTTCTCCCTCTACAGTGAATGTCATGAAATTTTCACCTTTATTTTGATCTTCCCCAAACTTCTGCAGTCAAGAGGTGGATTGTGTCCAGAGGAAGAAAAACATGTATTGTCTAGAAGACTGTACTGGCCAACTGTTACCTTCCTGAGTTCTAGAGAAAATATCTCCTAGAGTTTAAACCCAGCACAATAATCTGCACCATTGTTGGAAGACGAAACATAACAGCAGTGGGTGGACAAAACCAAGGTCTGCCTACTCTCAGTGGTTACGATCTCTATTGCATCTCATACACATCACAGTAAAGAAAGACCACATCAGTCAGGGAAAGGTTGCCACAGTGCGTGTAGTGTCGTTCAAAGAGAGCCAGTGTTGTAGCATGAAGTGCTACATCTCTGGTATAGTCTAGAAGAACTTACAAAATGAAAAAAAAATTGTCTCAGAATCCAGATGTACAGACTATCCATTCTGAGACAGATTGCAGGTTCACAGACAGCCTGGTTTATAGCTGTCCTCACCTTCATGCTGAAAAATTCAAAGACTTATGACAAAAGTACACAATATGATGTGATGATCCATTATCTTTTCAGTAAAAGTGTGTACACAACAAACAATTACAGGTAAAGAATACATATATGTTCTGCACAGAAAACCTGATCTTTTATAAAAATTAAACAGAAATTATGAATGTATTGACCAGACTGACAAAAACAGTTCCTTGGACTGGGCCACAGACAAACTTTAAATGACTGTAAATTTAGGGATTTTAATACATTTAATGTATGTACATTAAATATATATACCCAGTGGTGAAAACTGCACATTCAAATATGAAGGTAAGTCTCTTTAATTCTGATAGATCAGACTTGGAACCTCTTATACCTCCTCTGAAAACCGGGCTGTAGCATGGGAGAAGTGAATGTCACGCTAAGAAGCCCATGGCACGTCTGGTAGCATCAGAGTCGATGGCGCAGGATCTGGGCTCAGCATCGCGTACCAGGGCAGCAACCTCCTCACTAGGCACCCTCCCCTCTGAGCTTGCCTTCCAGCCCTGTGCTTGACAAGCACCAGTCAGAGAACAATAGTGGTGCATAAAACCCCAAATGTTTATTGTGTGCGCAGAAACTCCCAGACATAGTACAGAAAATTCCCATTAGTTTGCATTCATTAAAACTCTTGCTTAATGAGCACTTGTTTGCAATTCTGTACATTTCTTTGCTTTTCGTTAATGCAAAATAATAAGAAATAAGCATGTGCACTTTTGACACATTTCATCTTAGGAAGTCAGAGTACTTCGCAAATATTAATTAATCTAACACCCCATTTATTTAGCTGTTCAATGTTCTCAAGTCATAAATGGTGCTGTACTGTCAGTTCAGCTTGTGTTGGTGATCTCAGACAGTGCACCTGGGATTAATCATTCTGTTCCAAACAGGCCATGGCACATAATTTGTTCTAATATATATGTTTGACAAAGATGACATAAATTAATATCATTAATTATTTTAAGTGGCTTTAGACCTCGTAAGTGCAAGAAGTTTCCTTGTAGATTCTTGTTGGGTTTATTTTTTTTAATAATGAAATTGCATTAAAGAAATTGAGGGTACAAATATATTTTTCATAATATAACACACCTTGTATTTCAACATGTAAGAGGAAGTTCTATGAGTTTCTAAAGAGTTATTGTAGAATTAAGCACATCAGACTTTTTCCCAGATTAGTCTCAACGCAGTGAGGTTAACAGCCTAATCCAATAGTCACTGCTTTTGATGATATCCTTTTATACTGGCTTCAACCAGATCAAGATGGGATCTGATGCAGTATATCCTCTTTTCAGCAAATCAGTTGTTAATATATACTTAAACCATGTTGCTTAAGAGCACCTCTGAAGAGAGATTGCCTAGACAGTATGCTTAAGGTTCAATATGTGCTCAAGTACTTTGGTGATCTTTAGTACTTTGAAGAATTTAAAACATTTTGACAGGAATCCAGAATTTAGAAGGATTGAGGCAAGTTAATTAATTGCATTTGAGAAATGGCTCTCGTGGAACAAGCACAGGTCAAGGAAAAGCGAAATACTGAATCCTTTTTAGAAGTGTGGTACCAATGTTAGTAAAATTATGTGTGATGGAGAAAGAATAGTCTTTAATCTAGATCACAAAACAAGCCTTCCAATTCCTGTTACACGGAAGTATCTGGACAAGGGATGGAGATACCTATGGAAAGTGAATCAGACTCAAATGAGAAAGCTTTAGGTGGAAGTCTTATTTCAGAAAAAATCCTGTGCAGACTGCCTCCTAGTCCTGAAGGTAGGGCTTTCCTGTCTTTCTGTTAGAGCTGGAAACAGTATACAGTCCTGTACTTCTGCTCTGGAGTATCCATGCTCTGTGTCATGCAGAGCGTGACAGGCTTCAGGGCAGAGGCTGCCTTGAGGTACCCCACTGTATAGATATGCTCTGTTAGGCTGGGAGTCCCTCAAAAAATGCAGAATCACTGGATTCAGAAAGGAATAAGTTCCCCCAGACCCTCTCCCACAGTTGCATGCCTTACCTGTGGACCGCAGAGCAATGTGCCCCCAGCCTCATAGGGTCTGTGTGCCCCTTCGTGTAGTGCCCCACTCCCACCGGCCATGAAGAGGACGCACAGCCATCCCAGCTGCACCATCCAGGCTCTCTAGCCTCGTCAGAGCACTTCCTTGGGTGGTGGGAGATGCAGGTCTGAAACCTAACTGAGGAGGTTGAACTGAATGCGTCCATTTCCTGAGAGAATGAGTTACTAAAAAAACCTACAAGTGCTGCTTCTTGTGGAGGTTTTGAGACTGTGATCCTGGGTCAATCCTGGACATTAGAGGAATGGGTATCATGGATACTCCTGAGGACTCAGTGGTTCTTGGTGTAGAGGCAATTCCATGTCCAGTGTATAATGGCGTAGAGGCAATTCCATGTCCAGTGTATAACGTTTTTTGATAACTCTTTGTGGTATATAATGATCCTGTGTAGATCACAGGGACTGCAGTTTTGGGTACATGTGTTACTTGCAGATGCCTAAATAGTTTTTCAGATCTCTTTTTAAGTGCCAGAAGTAACCTTCTTAACGTGGCAAGTCAAGTTCAGTTTTGTAGCACAGAAATTGAAGAGAGAAATATCAGCAAAACTGTTAGAATCAGTGGAAGAATAAGTAGGAAACCACCTACTGGAAGTTGGGGAGTATAAAGATAGTTCTTTGCTGAAGGAACTGAAGCCATTTTACAAAAGTGCTCTAATGTGTCTTTGAAACTCCATTTCACATAGAGATAAAAATCTTGATTCTCAGCTGGTGTAAACTGTCAGGGATACACTGAAGCCAATTTCCTCCAGCCTCCAATCTGGTCCAGAGATATCACCTACTGCTATCTATACTAGTATCATCTATTATCGTCTATGCTGGCATCAGGATGAAATGTACATGTCTTCATATAGCTTTGTATCTGACAAAGAACAATGCTAACATAGAAGAGAAAAATAACTAGAACACAATATAATGAATACCGATAGCTGAAAAATTCCATATACATGAGAATATGCTGGTTATTTTTTAGTTTCTGTTTTTATTTATTTAAGAAATGCTTTTCTTCAAGCAGGCTGATAGTTATTAGCTTCTTCTACAGTCTTTTTCTAATGCAATACAAGAGCATATTCCCTCCTACTGAAGGCAGATGTTGTAGTAACATATCTAACATGTTGCTGCTGTTTTGCATAGAGGACATAAAATACATGATGCGGTCAGGGAAATCGCACTTAAGTGTGATCATTGCCGTGTTTTTTGTCAACAAAAAATGCTATGCTTTTCCACCTTTAGAAATCCAAAAATTTGCAACCAGTCAGATAGAATGCAAAGGCTAATGTGCGTAAGTGACTGAGTTTTATTTTGCAACATTTTGTCGACAGACTTATGGAGCCTCACAGCTCTCAACCAGGTTTTGTGTGCTGTCTTCCTCCTGTGGAAAGTGTGCATGCATGTGTGTGTGTGTGCGTGCCTGTTCTCCTAAGGGAGTTTTACAAGACTTCGGCATGTGGATGGAATTCAGTCATGCCAGCTTGCAGGAAGGCAGGTCTGGAGATGTGGAGCACATTGGTACTGGCCACATGCCTGAGGTGAGAAATTCCAGTAATTTTCCCTGCTGTTATGGGAAATGTCATATGTAATTCTGTAATTGTTTTTCTGTAATTGGTATTTGGCCAACGGACGCACCTTTTGCTGGAACAAGAGACTGCCTCTCAGGCTGCGATCTGACAGTCTGCAGCAGCACTGCTGCTTCTGCTTTTGTGCTAATGCCAGAGTCTGCACAGCTCTGCATGAGAACCATGTGGGGAACTGACCTGGTTTTTCTTTAGAAAAATCCCACCCCAGTATCAAAGGCCTATTTTTTTTTGGTTGGATCCAGCACAGATTCCTGTGCTAGATCAATGAATGGCTGCAGAAGTACTTGTGCCAGCATGGTGTTGGGAGAGACAAGGGGTCAGGAGAAAGTTCCTGGGGAGGAAGGGGTGGCAGCTTCTTGAGGGGACTCAGCTGATGTAAACTTGCTCATTGCCAGCTCCAATGTCAGCATACTTGCACCGCTGCTGCTCTGATTCAGGTTTGTGCTCAATCGAGGAGAATTAAATGACCACATAGGGCAGAAGACAAAGGAGAACTAACCTGCTCTTGTGATCATAAGCTGTAAAATACACCATTGCTACTGGAATGCTGGAGCTGTCATAGCACTGCCTCCAAGCCCAGGCAAGATCTTGATGTGCTAAATGCAAAGGTAAAGACTTGTCATTGGTACTGACTTATCAGCCAATTTGCCTGCTGTGTACACGGCACCATATTTTTAACACCTCTACCACCATTCAACATGTGGAGTGTGTTCTGGCATGCATTTAAACTGGCCACTGTATCACCACTGCATTAGCAGGCAGGCATTTTGAAATAATATTTGAAAGACCTGCAAGCAGACAAACTCTAAAATTTGAAATTGATTTGCCTTGAGTAGATTTGACCTAAGATGGGTAGAAATCTGAGCTGTACCAGTCACCCATAGTTCGACTTTAGCTCCACTGGTCCTTGCAGTCACACTCATTCTGGCACTAAGCAACCACTGTTCCTGCACCTGTGATACAAGGGTGAGATATGTATAGGTAGTTCCTTAGTGTGATCTGACTTTTGTTAAAAGGAAGATTATAGCTAGGAAAGGATCTTCACCAGGTACATAGTGTTGAAAGTTTGATTCTTAAAATCATTTATTCTTCTGAAAAATTCTGACATCAGAATATGATTAACTGTGCTATTCCTGTCGTATCTTATTTCAGGAAGTCCACAGTACTGCTGTGGACGTGTGAGAGTATTATTTTACATAGCATGCAGATATACTTTCAAGGTGTATGCTGACAGCCTATGTTACTCCTTCTGTTGTAAATAAAAGTAATCAAGTTTGTAAAACCCCAAACACTCCTTTTACTTGATCTTTAGAGCTGCTGAAAATAATTTTACAGTCAGAAATCCACCTTCTTCACTTATGCTGAGGTAGTAGAGAGCTACTGGCCTTCCAGTTCTGTCCCAGTGTACCAACGGCTACATGGTGGACACTTTACCTGTCTGTTGATACAAGGTTAGACCCTGAAGTTCATACACACTTTTTTATTCCAGCACAGTTCTCCCTAAAGACAAAAGATTTTTTTTTTTTCTGAATAGGACTGATTAAACATGTCAGGAATTAGACTGGTGTTTGTTTAGTGCCAGCAGTGTGTGTGGTACTGTCAAGTATGTATCTGTTTCTATCTCAGGCATTTAACATGCTTTATATACTTTAGTGTCTACAGACTAACTCAAATAACTCCACATTTTTTGATTAAAGACTCTTTCAGATTTCTTGTAGGGCCATAGCAATAACCATAATTTCAGGATGGGATTTCAAAACCTTTCTGAACAAGTGATATTTTTTTTTTCCTGGTCCCACATGAAACCCAGTGTGGGATTTCCTTTTTCTAATTGTGAAATTAAATTATTGCAAAGGCAAGGAAAAACAAGCTGAAATTCAGGACCTACTGAACAGCAAAAAACTTCAATGGAAATGGAGCTCATAACTTAAATTATAAACCTGTCAGTTCATCTCACATGAAGCTCATTTATCCAAGGATATCTGACACTGTGCTACTAAGGATTTAAATAAAGTTATATGCTAGAAAAAAAGATCCCTGAAGCAATGAAGAAGTGACCTCCTTACCACCTGTTAGATTGTGGGCAGATTCTCCAGCACAGCTCTGAGGCAGCCGCAGGGCAGGGTTCCTTGGCTCCTGAGACAAAGGTTGTTGTCCCCAGGACTGCAGAGGCTGACAGGATCTGCCATCCTCTCTGGCCCCTGTCCCCTTTCCATTAGTGATTCCTATCACAGTGTTTCACTCCCCCAGGCACTGCCTTTGGGAGACAGAGCTGGGAGGCCAGAAGGGCATAAATATCAAAGAGCAGAGTACCTCAGCCTCAGGAAGCAGAAAAGACAGAGGCAGATCTGCTGTGGACCCGACTTCCGAGTTGGCCCTACTTTAAGCAGGAGATTGGACAAGATGACCTCCACAAGGCCCCTTCCAACCTAGGTTGTTTATGACCCTGTGTTTTTATGAAAAAAACTTATTTGCAGTGTGATTCGTTGGAAAACCATGAGCAATTTTTCATGTAGCATCTATTTATAGTTACTGGATATTCTCAACATTTAGGACGTTTCAGAACATTTTTACTGCTCCATTCTTGAGCCTTGGATTAATGGCAAATATTTCTCTTTCAGCTTTACCCCGGAAAAAAATTTTTATCATATTGATACATGGAAATCAGCTCCTGATGTCTGAATAAAATGGAGTATGCACGTCTTTATTCAAGAGCACAGTGCTCCTAAGTCACCTGTACATTTTTAGAGCCATTTTTTCTGTTATGCCATTAGCTGAATATATGTGACCAGTAAAGATATATTGAAGTGCTACAACGTATGGATTAATTGTTCTAAGCAGCTGCTAAGACTAACATTAAAGAGGTAATTCCCCTCTACTAGACATACAGCAAGTACCTGGTAAAAAAACTTAAAATGGTAACAAGTGTAAGACAAACAACCAAAGTAAATTGTTTGCAAAGTAACAGTATATTTAATGAGCCAAATCCAGTCCAGAAACAAAAAGAGTTGTTTCAGTTTGTCCTTTGAATTGCAGCAGGGAAATCAACCTTCCAGTCAAATTGTGATACCTTTACTTCCAAAAAGCATTTTATTTCACAGGTAGTTCTATTAATTTGGTATAGCAGATAGGAGAGTATCAGTTATGTAATACAGCCTTGAGGTTGTAAATGAAGACCTGAGGCAAGGTTAGCTTTAGTAACACCTTTTTTTTTCAATTGGTAAGTCAGAAATAAACAGTCTGGTCTCAACAGAATCACTGAGGAAAGCAGGATGTTAAGTTTTATTGTGTATCCCCTTTTTCAGTCAGCTCAGTATTACTTTTAAAAACTCGCAGAGTCTTCTGCAGGTTTTGTGTGAACAGAAAATTGTCACAGACAGCTATTCTTTTGCTTGCTGAAAATTAGTATCAAGCACTTCTACAATACAGTCTAGACAGGAAATTGCCCTGTCCTTCAGCAGAAAATTGATTAGGTAATTCATTACATCAGTCATGTAAGACACTCCATTCTTTAAAAATTTGTTTCCTGTGTCTTGATAAAGGTAAGATCTATAGGCCTTCTCTTCTAAGTAGGTGAGTCACCTTTGGCTGGACATTTCACACATGTTTTCTTAGGACAGCAATTCTTCTCTGTGGCTAAACCAATTGAAGAAAAACATTAAACTTACCCGATGCTTATCTGTAGGGTGCTCAGGATACAGAGCAGAATGCGCCTCCTTTAAAGAACCTTTGGTACTTCTGTTCCTCTTTAGCTCCCAATCAATGTCTTTTGTTCATGTCTGAGATGTTTGCACTCCCTCAAGAGAATGCTCTCAGTAGAACCTGAATCTCCCTGACGTATTTTCTTTTCACTGCCATCTACTGATTTTCATTTAAGTGTGTACATCACAGCATGCGTTAACTTTGTAGATCAGCTTGGAAAAATTTTTGTTTACATGATGCATTCTTCTTCTGATGCATTAGTGTTTGCATGGTGAACCTAAAAATGTGTCCCATAGATCCCATCCAACAGAAAAAAACATGTCAGAGAGTGAAGAAACGCAGCACTTTATATCGAACTATGACCGGGAAGGATTCAGAGGGCAGGAAAGTATGAACAGAACAATAAATGAACTGAATGTGAGTGTATGACATGGCAAAAAGGAAAGCAGTTAATAAATCAGTCTGTAAAAAGTAGTGGAATAAAGAAAGACAATAAAAGAATTTTTTTTTTAAAAAGGTTTTTTAACAATGAGTCACAAAAGGGTTTTGTCCTTTTTTCCCTCTAAATATGTAGTTTTACAAACTTGATTTGGACAGAAAGAAAATCTAAAAAAATGCTGAAAAATGTTTTGAAGAATTGTAATGAATGATTAACATAACATTCCAATGTTGTAACACCAGAAAATCTGTAAACTGGAAATTAAACCAGCTAGATATGTAAAAGGAAACAAACTTAACCCATTTCATTGCCAAAACCAATTCAGAATATAGGACAAGTTTACATTATAAGTAACTAAAAGGAAATTGTGTTTTGTAATGATTTTTTTTTCAGGGAAAAACATGACTTAACTGACTGTTAGCATTTTACCGGTAGTGAAATCTACCTTACTTAGATTAGTGGTTTACATTTTTGTTTACCACAGTTTCTCATTTTTCCACACTTCAACTCAGTCTACAAATCAAAGTCTAGTTGCTTAAAATTAAATTCAAGCACTTAGTATTAAGTCACTGAATAACAAAGTGGAAAGGAAACAGAAAAAAAAAAAACAACAAAACTACATCAGCTTGGGAAAACTAAGGAACAAAGAGAATAAATAAAGCTAGTCCTGGATAACTGGCTTTAGGTGGCCCTGCTTGAGCAGGGAGGTTGGACCACATGACCTCCTGAAGTCCCTTCCAACCTCAGCTGTTCTGTGATTCTGTGAAAACACTCCCTTTCTGCAAAGGTTTTGCTAGTAGTTTCTTAATGTAGATAATAATGGGGTGTTCCACAAGCAACGCCTCTTCACTTTAGCAATGTCCTACTTGTTAAAAATGGTTTTGTACATCTGTGTAAGTTCCTCAGTCCTGAGGTAAAGACACATTTATGTTTTGGGAAGGTGACAAGGAAAGCACTGGTGAAAAAGCTGTGATAAGAAAGTAAACACAAACAAAACTCTCCCTGTAGCCATATTTTTGTCTCCTCACAGCAATCAAAGGTAAGAAGCACTCTTCCACTTTGGGTTTCTGCAAAGGAAATAGCTCTTCTCCCTGTTCAGCGACAGAAAGGAACAGATATCTTCTCATCCTTCCAAGCTCTTGGTCACGACTTTCTTAATAATCTGAAGAGATGACTTGTGAGTAATAGTCATCATTTGGGGCTAAAGCACTGAATTAGCACTGAATTATACAGAAAAGTTTGACAAAGAAAACATTGATTGGCTTGATTTTCCTGACACTAGAATAAGGATAATACTTTTATTTTTTTTTTTTTTTTTTTTTTTTTCCAGTAAGGGTGAATCAAGAGGCCTTCCATCTGAGGAACACACTTCTCAATAACTATTCCTTCTTCTTCATTTTAGCAGCAAAGTGTGTACTGGAAAGAGGAGCACAGCTATGGTTCTTTCCTCTCCTGTCTTAGCTGAATTTCCAAGGGAGTACCACACTTGCAACATTTGATTAGTGGAGCAGGCAAGTAAAAAAGTATCCTTCAAAAAGCTGAAGCCATGTCCAAGCAAGCAAAAGAGAAGAGAATGTGAGAAGTGGCAAACTAAACATAATGACACAAACACAGGCCAAAAATAAATGTTTTAGGGACTGTTTGCTAAACGCATAAAAACTAACAGCAAAGTCTTCCTCAAAGCCATTGGGAGTGGGGAGCCTCCCTTGGAGTCATTAAGACTAATTAACATATCAATGAGAGGGCAAGTTACAGGAGAAGAACCAAAGAGATTCTTGCATGTTTCCTCTCCCTGGAAGATCTAAGAGATTCACAATCCAGAAGTCATCTTTACAAAGACCTACCAGAAGATCTGTTTTAAATGGAAATGTCTGTGGAGGAGGTTATAGAACAAATTTACAAAATGAACAGTAGCAAACTGCCAGGACCATATGGTATTTACCAAGGAGATCTAAAGGAAATTGAGGATGAAATAGCTGAACTACTATCTTCCTGAAAACTGCCTCTATACTAAATATATGAAAGGTGGCAACTATGACAGTAACTTTTTACAAACATCTCAATTAGGGATCCTGGGATTACAGACCAGTTATTTTGCTTTGTGGGAAGTAACACACAATGTGGAAAAAATAATCCTAATTTACACGCAGGGTGATAAATTGTGTACTAGCTGCTACCACTCAGAAAAAAAAGGTGTTGGAAGTGTAACACGTAATTATGTGAAAAAGTCAGTTTTATGTTCAGTAAAAGTCAAAGCAGCAACTGAAAAATAAGACAGAATTTTTAGGTATTACACTTGTTCTTCAGCATATGAGCCCCTTTACAAAACACGTGCCAAAAGGTTCTTTTGTTTTCATTTTTCTAATAAACATATTACCTCTTTTTCCAATCTGCTTGCATTGATATGTCCTTGGGCCACCTGAGCAAGAACAACGCTACCAATAAAAAAGAAGGGAATTATTACTGCAGGAATAGAGAACAAAACAGCATGTTAAGATATGTCCACTTTTAAATACTATGTTACATTTCTGGTCTTCCCTCCTATCTCTCACCCTCAGAAGGGACACGGAAAAACTAGAAAAGGTTCAAAGCAGGACAATAGCAGTGATCAATGAGATGAAATGGCTTCCATAAGAGGAACAACCAAATTGTTTAGGACAGTTCAGCCAGGGAGAGAAAACTTAATTTTATACAGCTATCACGGCCTGGAGAAGGTGAACAGTCAATGACTTTTTCCTACAAAAGCAAGGGAGAGCTCAGATTATATTTTTGAGGGGTAAATTGAAAATGAACCAAATTTTTTTTTTCCCACAGGATATTTTGATATTAAAAGTGTACAGCTGTTCAGAAATCTAATTAACGGAGGAAAAATCCACCACATCATATAAGCATAAATGTAGCACCTCTCACTCAGGAATTTGCTGAACCAATAATTGCTGGAGATTGACAAAGTCTTGTGGGGAAGTATTGGCATATTTTGGTTTGGTTTTTACACTGTTACCAATGTGTTATTATTGGCCATTGTTGAAGAGGTGTTACATTTCTGGATGGACTTTTGATCTTATACAGTAAGCTATGCTTAAAGTCCATCATTTGCATCTACATGGATACCCCATACAAGGACATGAGGGATATCAACGTTAATTTCTGAAGTCCCTTATGCTCTAGGATGTGGGCAGAATCTCAGTCAGAATCTACCTTCTATTTCTCTTAGGCACAAATGTGGCTAGATTTCAGGTATGAAGGGAGTGGCATAGCTACCACTAATATTTGGCCTCTCAAGAATGCAAACTACTTAATCAGATCTTGACTAAATGAAAAAAAATGCGTAAATAAAATTATGGTTTTCTGTTAACTGCACATAACATTGTGCCTCTGAGGAAGTGTGTGAAATAGTGTGTAATCATCTTGAAGAGAAGACAGAGCAAAAGCAAAATATTTCAAAATGTCCATAAGGAAAATCTGTGCCCAGAAATCATTTGAGTGAGGGTAAAAAGAAGTAGTTGGATTTTTTTTTTTTTCAACATACAATAGAATTAGATCTCCTTTAAGGCTCAGTATCTGTAGACATTACACAGTTATGAATTCCATGAGAAAATGGATCTATCAGTGCAACTCTGTTGCCAAATTAGAGCAGAAATTTTAAATTAGAAAGAGGTCCTAGTGTCTTAAGTGTGGCCATTTTCCACATGGAATTTCTGGTGGAGGTGGTAGGAATAAAATGCTCCTTCGCAATTTGCATTTTGCTGATGAGTATTTGACTTTCATGACAATCCTTGTTTTTTAAGGTAGAAATGAATGCAAACTATCACCTTCTGCTTGCTGCTTGAGACCTTACAGGAAGTAATTGCTTTTTTGTTGTTGTTGTTTCTAGAATCAACATTCAAACAAACAAAAACCCTGGCATGACTGGACACTTCACTGGCAGCCTCCAAGTGCTGTGAATCAAATAACTTGAGTCTCATGTCACTTATCCTCCTTGGAGACAACCCCTGTAAAAAAAAAAAGTTTCGTGGACCAGTAGGCAGGTACCAATACATGCAATTTTAAAGTATGCCATTATAGGAAGAACAAATAGAATATTTGGACAGGAAATAGAAATACAAGATTTATTTCTCCAGCCTTGGGCTAGTCACATACTTAGCCGTTCCTCTCTTTTACTTTTTTTTGCCAGCTTTATATTTTTATGCCAGCAGATGTATATTGTCAGCAATGTAACTCCTTCACTTGCATTTCAAAAATTCCTGATAAGTATGAGGATTCATTGGCTCTAAATTAATACAATAATCAATATTGGTCTGGCTGGACCTCACAAATTCAGAGAGATTTTACCTAGCTATGAGACACTAGCCACTTGCAACTTCATAGACCATTGTAACATCAAAAATGGAAAGTTTTGTATCTTTCATTGTGGTTTGGGCACAACTACTGGTAACTCACATCAGTGTGGTAATGGGGAAAAATTTTCATTTCTGTTTGTTGGACTCCTTGTTTTCTGAGTCTCAAAGGTGATAAGCAGGTAGCCTTTGCTTCTGGGAGTGGGCTGGGTCCTTCCAGGTGGTTGAGAGATTTTCTGGATTCAATCAATTTTCCAAAGAGTCTCCTCAACTGAATTTATTTTTTCCCTCTAACCACAGTCCCCATTCAGCAGACTTACTAAAGAGAAGGCAGGCAATAACAATATCAGTTATCTTTCACTGGGAAAAAAACACCTCTGTCAAGCAAGAGGTGAAGCTAGCAAAGACAAATTCAGTTTACATTTTCCAGGCCAACTAATGTCTGTGTAACCCAAGAGGGCTTAATTTCACAGTGGTGTTAGTTTGACTCATTTAATGACAACTGGTTTATCAAGTTGCTTTTAAAAGATGAAAAATTCTATGAAAGGTGCACAGCTCTGGCAACAAGCTAATAGGGAACAGCCTGCTACAGCCCAAGGTATATGAGCCCTTGCTTGCCAATCTTAACAGTCGTTTGCTCTTGGTATGATTGGATTATTTCATTGGATTATTTCCCAGATGGGCATTAATGTGTTTGTAGGGCACATTCAGTTAAAGGGTCAACGTTTATTAAAGCTGTAGATATTGCATTTGCTCCAAGCATGTAATTAAAACAGCGGATTGCTCTCTGTTTTGCTTTTCATACAATAGGCTGTATCATAAAACAACTTTGGATTATTTTGTCACTTTTTTTGTCAAGAGATTTAAAGGAGAATGTATTATAGACCTCTTATATGAAATGAAATAACATTTTCCCATAAAGCTAAGGTTTTCAGAGATTATGATTTACACTGTAGGCAGGGAAATTCCATATTCTTTCAGAGACCCTGGTTTATGGATCTGTTGTACCTTTCTCCCTCCAGAGCTTCCTGCTTCTGCTATTTAATTTGAGGGGAAATCTTCAGTGAAATAAACACAATTTAGGTTTATAATTTCTAAATAGATTATACTGTACAGAGCCATTCTTGCATAAAGCAAGATTCTGATCATATTGTGATTCAACCATACTTTTTAATGTGACCAGTATTAGTAATACTCATGGTCTTACAATTGACTGTCCTAAAAATATCAATGGTGTCTATTTTCAGGAAGACACACAATTTTTTTTCTTCACTTATCCTGTCTTATTCAATTCCATTCTGCACTTTACATTATATAGTCTAAGATTGTTTCAGTTCAATGGTGAATGAAATTATGCTTTGCAGATATAATATGTTGTGTACTATGTACTAGAAATTAGCCATTGCGATCAGGCACTCTTTTATCAGTAGTTTTAGTAGTATTAAACAGTAAAATACAGTAGTCCCAGGCATTAAAATGCTATGTTGATTGCTCCAATACACCATTTCTACCACACAAAGTCCATATTCAAAGGTTTTTTTCCCTTCTATCTTAATGAGAAAGTCTCAGCGTCACATTCCCATGTTCAGCCAAGAAGAGATCTGCAGATCTGAAAAAAAGAAGGCAGAAGGACTTCTTGGCTTTGAAAGTAACCTTTTGACCATATGTCATTAAGAGGCTAGATCTCCTCTAAGAGCCTCTTCTGATTGTAGTGGCTTAGTGCTATTCCAGAAGCTTACTGTGTCCAATCACCCTAAAAGAATCCTAATCAGGCCTTAGGCTAAAATGCTACATTGACAGAAAAGCTAGACTGTAAGTAAGAAGTTGCATTTGCTTCAACTGATGGCGTTGTCAGATAACCACATTTCCAACTTCTGGAGTTAAAATAGATGAGGGGTCATTGAAAATCAAGGTCAGCCTTTTGTTCCCAGGTAGGCAGAAAAGTCAGGCCACAAGTAAATCTTAGACTGCAGCCTTGATTCATATTAAAGGGTTTGTATCTGCAAGATGAACCTGGATGGACAACATTCAGGGATGATGATTTGCATTAGACATTTATTTAAGAAGCTTCCTTCAGAGCTGCTCATATTGTTTGTCCTAGGAGTATAGAACTTCTTCAGGACTTCTGATCCAGGCCTTCCCTCTCTGAGATCTGTAGCCTTAACAGCTCTCAAAACTCCTGCAATTTGTCTTCTCTTGTCCTGTTTGGTGCTGCTGCAGGGCTCTGAAAATAGCTGTGTGGTGCTACTGACTCAATTGATGCATTAGACTCTGGCCTGGAACGATCTGTATGTCCATGTTATGGCAAAACTGATAATAAGGCTTCCAAGATATTGATTTTTTTTGTTTCCCACTTGAGTGACTAACAAAGTTTGAGAGCATGAGAAGGCACGATGTTTAACTGATTTTAATTGGTATTTTGGGCCCTAATCTTCTCTCATGTTTCATGCACACAGACACTACGAATTGTAAACTCTCAAGCTCAGATTGGGTTTGACTACAATAACTCCATAAAATATGTGTTATTTGGTAGTAACTTGTCTTGTTTTTCATGACTTCTGTTCTTAAAGGATGGTAGTTGTGCCCAAAGTAACAAAGTGTGTGACTCACATGATTAGAAAAATTAGAACATTCACTTCTATTTTTTAGTTCAAATGATAACCTGCGGTAACCAGTATGAGTTTAGTTACCTTTTTGCAGATTAGCATGTAAAAGCAGCACATTGAACTAGCACCACTGAACTAGGAGAGAGTGCTGTCCACTTACCTTTGCTTTGACTGCTGCACCAGATTAAGAGCAGTCTGTGGAGGTTTGGGGAAGTGGTTCTTTCCTGAAAGCTGCTGAAAACACACAGGAGTGAGTTGCTTGTGACGTGCAAGTGAGAGAGGCAGGGACTCAACAGCATAAGCAGAGAATGAGGGGCTATCCAAGAACAAACACCTCACTGGGTCTTAACTGTGATGGAAAGGAGCAAGGGGAGACAGCGGAACTTGTTGCAGCCCAGTAAGTCTCTGATTTGCAGGACTGAAGGTGTGACTGAAGGAAGTGGTCTGCCCAATAATGGTATCTGGAGCAGTGGAGAAATTTGTTTATAAATCTCCTGTTCCTGATATACTTGGCTATATTTGTTTAAGTTCCTGTGCTCCAATAAGACAGCTTTTGGAAATTGGTTCTCCAGGAGTTCTGGGAACATTCACAAAAGGGTTGGCTCACCATTGATTTGAGTTGATTTAGGTTGACCCACCTTTAAAAGTTGACCCACCTTTAAAAATTGACCCAGTTCAGATTCCCATCACACCATTCTTAATAAAACTTTCTCCTGATGTCTAATTAGCAAACCTGTACAAATAAGATTAGTGTTGTCTAATAAAACTGGTAACTTAATGCCTACTCTGTGATCCCATCTGATGCCTCAGCTGGCAAGACATTACTCTCTGTAGCCATCACTCCTAGGATTAGCTACCAGCTGATTAAATCTCAGGAAAGCCCTTGTATCCTACGGATTGGGTGCTAGCCATGCTCCCTGCAAGCAGGTGTGAGAGCAGATATTTTTTCCTGATGGAGGGTTATGCCTTTGCGACTGTGCAGATTCTGGTGAGTACTGGCACCAGAGATGCAAGCCACAGATGGCAGCAAGGGGATGCAGCTGTCTGCATGAGGCTTAGTATCCCTGAAGCAGCTGCACTGGCAATTTGGTAGATGTAGCATGGCTTATGTGTGCTGAGTGCTCTCCTTTAATCCTTCTGCCTTCACCTTATCTTTGCTCATTACATTAGTATTACAAACTATAAGCATTGCTAAAGCACTAACAATATGGCAACGTGTTGACATAGCCCCTATGTCCTGTGTTCTCTGGGTTCCTGGCCTAAGGCAGACTATACTCTGCATTCGTCGATAATTGTTACTATTCTTGTCTGTTTTGTTTTTGCCTTGCTTTCCACTTTGAGTAGGAACAATTTTATGAGTGTCAAGAGCCTTGTGTAGGAAGGGTAATTAGCATTTTAAATGGTAGCCCATGACACAAGAACATGATGCAAAGCTTAATTATTGAATTCAGTCCCTTTTGAATCTATCACTGAAGCCAGAAGACATGGGTAAAAGATAACTTTGACAGAATACTTGAATTTCAGCTATTATTTAAATTGTGTTCAGTTTCACCCAGGCTGAAATTAAGATTATCTTTATACCTTTCAATTTTATTTCCACTGCACTCTTACTGATTATTTTTTCTTCCTCTGCTTTGTTTCTCCAGTCACTTCCAAATTTGTTCCTCAGGATCGTTATCCCGTCTTCTTTCCCATTGTATTTATTTATTTGATTGGCTATTAATAAATCCTTTATCTCTTATCATTCTGTGTGTCATCATTAGTGTTTTAGCATTAGCACAGAAAGTGTTCAGTAAAACTTCTCTTGATGTTGGAGCAAATCTTTTTCTCTGAAGCATCCATGGAGAATTTGAATTAGTACTCACGTAACATCCAAAGGCAGCCTGTCTCCCGCTGGTACATTACACACTCTCTGGAGGGAACTGGATCTTGCTCCCGCACATCCCTGAATTGGGGGAACTGACAGGCTAATTAGGTTCTTATGTGAAGGAGCTCACAGGGATACTTTAGTTTGTATCCCAGTAGAAATTGCCATTTTACATGTTGTGTCACCTGAGGATCAACAGAGGTACAGCACAGTGCCATCTCAGTGTTATCTTTTCCCAGCTCCTGCCTGACCAGAGTTTCCTTGCAGGCACCTGGGTGGATCTAAACCGTTTCTAGACTGGGAATTCTGCAGGGATATTAGCCTTGTTTCTGGCCCGAGGTGCAAAAGACCCTCTGTGGTTGTCATTGTAAGAGGATTTTCCCCATTTTAAGACCTTTTTGCACTGGCTTTTGTGGCTGCAAGGCAAAAACTGCTTAGGAGCATTGCATATCTCTGAATCAATGCTGTAGGAGAGGTCAGGAACAGAAGTAAATCAGTATGCACAAAGAAATAGAACCTGCAACAGTAAACATTAAACACAGAGATAATTCCAGAGAAATTAGAAGGATTTTATTTTAAATGTTTTGAATTCATGAGAGGTTTGGGGAAGTGAAAGAAATGAAAACTGTTCACACACAGAATATATCGACTTGCATCAACTAGGGAAGCCTGAATTACTGCTTGAACAGAAATGCAGAAAATGTTTACAGGTAATGTTATTCTTACATCAGACAATTTCCCCTTCTTTGCCTTCCCCTTCTCTCCTTCTGAGCTTTTTCCTTTCTATGATCTTCCTTTTCCTTTTCACTTTCCCACAAGTTCTCATTTTTTGTTAGTTCCCAGTTTACCCCTTCCAGTCCCTCACCACACTTTTCTTCTCCTCTCCCCTTTTACCTTTTTTGTTGCGTTTGTTGTCTTTAATTTCTCTCCCATGTGCCTTTTTTCTTTTGTATCCTTTGCTGCTTCCCTCACTATATAATTATTTAGCTGCTTCATTTCCCTGAATATCTTTATATTTCTGTCTTAAAAGACAAAAAACTTAAATGGAAAAGGCAGCTTTTATTTAAATATTTATGCTGAATAACGGACTGCTTTCTGTGTTATATACCTTTACGTTAACCTGGCACAAACTGGCAGAGGACAAAAAATGAAGGATGAAGGAGAGAAAAAAAAGAAGTGCTGACTGTCAGGATCACCATAAAGGCATGGTGAAGTGAAGAGTATTATCCTAGAGCTGCCCTTTTGGGTTAATCTGTGCTCTGAGTATTGGCTTTGGAACTGTAAAAGGAAGATTTTGGAATCTCCCTCCATCAAAGAGGCAGTGTGGAAGACAAATATTTTTTAAGTTTGAGGGGTGACCACATAAAAAAGATAACGACACCAGAGAAGAATGAAAAACAAGTAACTTCAAAGTGGCAACAGCTTGACAAATACTTAAGCAGTGGACAAAAATACTTAAGTGCTCTTCAAGCTGTATGTTTTCAAATTAATTGCCAGCTGCTACAGAACACAATAAATTTTCTAACATTTTATTCCCCATTTGCGCTCTCGGGACAACTAAATCTCAGCATACTATCAAAATATTTTTTGAGATACATTTCCTTTTCTACTCAATTTTGGAAGATAAATATTTTCTAAGACCAATAGGTTATCCAGATAATTAATAATAATGAAGAAGAACTGCACAAATGATTTCTAGAAATCAGCTATCAGTTTTTACAATGTTGTATTTCTGAAAAGAAATACTGAAAATTGAAACTTGATTTAATGGAGCATTCAAAAGATATCTTATTTGTTCCATTTTTGTACAACCACATTTTCAGAGTAACCAGTTAATACAAAGTGAATTTTGTACATGGAGTTCAGAATTCGCTTCACAAAATAAAAATGATGTGAATAATAAAGGAAGAAAAGTTAATGAGATAGTGAGCCTCAAGAACTTCTTTCAATATCTGTTCTGACATCTTTCTAACGTTTCAATAGCATCAATAGGGAAAACATTTATCTCACTGCTGGAAAAAGAGAAAAGATGTGATAATATGGAGAAGAACTTCCAGTTATTGTGTAAAGTGATGACCAAGCTTTGGTGTGAAGATAAATTAAGCATTGTTAATGGACTATAAACATTAGAGCCTTGGTCCACTGAAGTCAATGATTATACTCTCACTGAGTCAGCAGGAGTGAGGTTTTTACTGTAACTTCAGATTTAAGCTTTTGAAAGCCTACAAAAGTAAACACTTGAAGTTCATCAGTTTACCTGCAAGAGATACCTTAGTTGAGCCTATATTTTAATTTTAGAGTAATCTGTTTGACTTAAACCTGCATAACTACTGTCAGAACTAGGAATTCGGGGTTTGGTGTTGACACTGCAATCCCTGTAAAATGGGAGAAGGACTTTGGGCAATGCCTCTGATATTTTTGCTGAAAGGAAACAGGTTCCTTTGTTCATACTTTCGCTGGCACAACAAATGAAGCAAGACTCTTTGAAAATGTTTTATTTCAGCAGATAATTTATTCTTTAGCATTTTCTTCATGTTCATGACTGTTGATTGTTTGCTTTCAGAATTAATTTTGATGAATTGCCATTATGTTACAATGAATAATACAGGAGTGGCCAAAATAATAGATTAATATTTAGTGAGTCTTTTGTTTTTCTAGCTTCAGTAAGTCTGATGACTGGTAGTATAAATTTAGTAACAAAAATTCCCAACAGTCATTATACAGATAAATACAGTACCTCCTGGTTCGTAATTGATAGTAATACCACCTTTCTAGATTCTCTGAACATATTCTATGGATGGTATTTTAATGTCTAATATAGGCAGCTGCAAATATTTTATGAATATAATTAATAGAATTTTGCCATTGGAAAGTATTTATAAATAAGTCTATGTCTGAAAATATGCAATAATATGTTTTAGGAAATGAAATCCAGTGAGTCAGCTTTATATCACAGATATTTATTTTTGTCTTTTATCATGTGCTGAGCATGACATTCAGGCTTGAACCGTAGGGTGTGTAAGTGTATCTCTGCCTTTCGGAATTGGAAGGTTCATTTAATATTGACCCCAGAACACAGTTTCTCCTGAGGATGTCTGGCCATGGCTTTAAAAGGAAGCTCATACAGCCTTTGTGTCCCACAACAATGGCACACTTCAAAATTGCTGAATGCTGGTCACAAAAAGGGAATATTGAACTATGTTTTCTCTCTTATTCTTGTGGCCTCTGCTAAGTGACTTCTCGAGGCCTTGCACTTCGATGATTTTCCTTCACCTTTGTGCATTTACAGTTGTATTTCCTTGCTAATCATAGTCCTTGCTGTTCGCTGATGTTAACTGAGATTATGTAAAGTAAATGGTGATTAAATAAGGACAAAGATAGTACCTGTCTTATGAAACATGAATCATCTTCTCCTGTAGGAAAGGGATTGCGTAACTGAGAGACCATGATTGTAGGAGGGAATGACCATCTCTGGCTTGAAAGGAATAGGCATTGGCTTCTTGAAAAGGAAGGAAGTTCAACTAAGGCCAGTTTTGAATCACGCTGATGAGCCAGGGGGTTCCTGAAACTGCCACACAAATCAACATCTTATCCTGTAGAATTCTAAGCTTTCCTCAACAGCAAATGCATTGAGGCAATTCCAAGAATTTCTGAAGTGTTAAAGACAAAACACATTAAATAAAAGTACGAGATGGGAAAAGATGTTTAATTGTTTGCGGGGAGTTTGTAAGTAAAGTAGCTGAAAGAATTTTACAAAACTCTTTGGACAACCTCCCCCTGTCCTCAGAGATTTATGTAGGATAAATAGAACAAATACTGTTCCTGCATGTTTGTTTATATGTGAAATTTCTCCACACAAAAAGTAATTATAGCCTTTCAGTGACATCATCCAAGTAATAATATCCTTCTGACTGTGTCATAGGGGTAATAACAAGCTTTCAAGTGCTTCAATGAGTAATGTATTTTTGACATTCTACATAAAGACAAAAAGACTCCTTAAAAATACATACCTCCTATTTGTTCCAGCACAAACTCAGTATCAATAAATTAAACTGTTGTGGATTCAAGTGCTGAATTTGACCCTTTGTACCAAAGAAGTAATACAAGTTCTAAGAGACTAGTTATTTCCTCAGTTTTCATAACAATTTTGTAATGATGCAATTAATTTGTTTTTATAAACTTTTCAGCACTATTCCACGTGACAAGCATACATTAGGAGACAAAGAAAAGAACAGGGTGACATACAAGGCTTATCAGAACTCTTTTAAGTTTAATTGAATGTTATTTATCATTTAGCAAATTAACCTTGGGAGGTCACTGTTGTTCATGCAAGACAGAAGCATTAATGCTAAGATACTACATAGAGAAATAGTTTTGTTAAGCAGTTACTACTAGGCTTTTTAGTCTGTAATCCAGTCTTATGTTGACATGCAAAGACTTTTTCATGATGCAGTAAATTGCATGAAATTGTTCATAACAAAAATGTAAACTTTCTTCTTTCAAATAATTACTTTAATTACCTAATATAACACAGATTTAGTGCAATAAGATGATATGTATTCATTAGAGTACTCTATTAGATTATTTCTTGTCAAAATGTTTTATCACTAATGTGAAATACATTGTAGGGTTGATCTTTTTATTAAGCCATTATCTTTTAAAGCTGAAGATCTAGCAAGTCATAAGGAAGCTAACAGTGTGTCTGTTTGTTGAACTTGATTTACTTCACTAAGCTTTTAATATCTTCAGATGAAATACAAAGATCAAAGAAGTTTCCTACCTAAGAGAGAAAGTGAACAGCATATTAACTTTTTCAGGCCAACAGTGAGACTTCTTGTAACCCAACCAATGCAACTGCATTGCAGAGGCATGAATTTTAGGAATTAGACTTGCAGAAAAGCTGCAGTCATCCGCTATCGCTTCCTTCAGAACAAATTCCTTTTTCCATAACTGTGAGCTGTTAGAATGCCCGTTCTACTCTGACTGCATTCCCATTTGAATCCATTATAAAAGCAGGGTTTCAAAACTGCTGTAAACTGAGTTCTCTTTTTTGTCTGCTCACTTAAAAAACAAGTAGTAGAACTTGCCTTGCACCAGAAATGAACTTCACTGATCTGTGTGCATGTTGAATTACATTCTGCCAATAATGTGAAATTGTGTTTCATCTTTTTGCAATGGTAGCTCTCTTGAACTCTATCATATCCTGTAAGGTAGATTTGATAGCTTTGAGACCGAATGGTATCTAACCTGTGAGAAATTCTGGTTAAACTGGTGGAATCACTTGCACATAGGATGTGCATGTCATGTACGAACAAAACCATACAGGATTTTTAAAAAATTATTTTCATGCTAAACCATCTCCAACACCTTCTTTCCTCTCAACATTTTAAATAGGACTAATTTTGTATTTTTTGGCTATAGAGCCACATACTTTTACAGTTAAAGCCCTGATCCTGCAAACATTTAAGCATAGGTTTAATTTTACCTAGTGACAAAATCTGTTATATACTGACTAACAGGGTAAAAGCATTTACAAGGTTTGGGCCTTATTTGGCTTTCAGGAAATCTTTTTAAACTCCTCCAAATACTTCAAGCAGCCCTTTTATTGAGCAAACTATGCCTGCAAGGCTACAAAGGAAACCCAAAATAAAAACAGAGATATCTGCACATTTCTCTAAGAAGGATAGTTTTTTCCATTTAAGTTTTAAATGGAAGAGAGAAGGAAGAAGAAAAGTCATAGCAGCACCTGTTACGCTGCCTGTTAAACCCATCAACAGGGCAAAATGTGGTATGAACATGGCCATCAACAGAGTTAACAGGAGAAATGAACCTCTTACACCCAGAGCAAATAGTGGAGAACTGTAATTGGAATGGTGGCCTCTAGAAATACAAGCGTACACAATTTCTGTGGCTGCAAAAAAGGGCAAAGGGTAAGAAAGAAGGGCCTTGGTTAAGAGCCACAAATTCACTAGGGTTTGAAGAAATGATGGCAGGTTGTCAGTAATAACTTCCTTTGTCTCTTCACCCCAGGTCAAGAATGCAGTCAGTGCAAAGGTTGTTTTCAAGATACAAGCAAAAAAGTGAGTCCAATTCAGCATGCATCTAAATTCCTCTGGGTTTTTCATGTAACCTTCAAGTGTGGGAAGAAATATTTGCGAAGTGTAACTGAAAATGATCACCCCTACAGAGACCAAGAAGTCCTCAAACTCCGTGGAGAGTCTGAATTTTGCCCAGGACCACTGGTGGATTTGTGTGAGACAGTAAGTCATCACTACAAGGATGATAATGAAATGGACCAAGGAGCAAAGCTGGCTGAGTTTGGAAACAATTTTGAGAGTCTTGATAAATACACAAGGCAGCACTGTAACAAATGCAATTACAGACCAAATTTTCTCAGTCACTGGTACGTATGGAAAACTATGTGACAGCAAGTTCCCACTAACAACCAGATACAAAGTACATGTCATGATCAGTTCCATCACTTGGGTCACATTGACAACTATGCCACCTAGTTTGCGAGATAGCTTTTTGCAGCAGGCATTCGCAATATCTTCATACGTGTCTCTCACTCTTATGAGCTGCCCATCTTCATTTTCTTCATACAGGCAAGCGATGAGAATTTTGCCTGTGTAACAGCATAATGCTGCAGACAAGATAATAAGAAACAGGCCACTGTATCCACTGTGGAGAAGAGCATATGGCAATCCTAGGACAAATATTCCCTGAAAAGGAAAAAGAGAAAGAAAAGCTTGCACAAAATCCCTGAGGCGAAATGTTTACTAGAAGCCACACTCCCAAACCTGCCCTCCATGGAACATTGCTTTCACCTGACTGCATGGTGGAAATACTCCCACATTCAGCTAAGTAAGTAACAATCATGAGAAATGTGTTTATTTATGATAAATGAAATTATCAACGAAAAACCTGCTCCTATTGACATACAAGTAATGATAAGCTAGGAAAATGAGAATGTGACTGAATGATAGAGTCAGGTTCCTAGTTAATATTTAACGCTAATGTGATTAGAAGCACATTTTAGAAGCTTCATAGGCAGTTATTCAGTCAACATGCATATTAATGAAAGAGGTTCAATATCAGTAAAATTAAGCATCATCTGTACAAGTTTCATTCAAATTAAAAATAGCACTGCAGATAAATCCAGTAACAACAATTCTCTCCAGTCTAAAAACTGACACACATTTGGAAGGTAAATGGCATTAGAGAGACATCAGACTTCGCTTGTGTTTCCTCTATGGCTTCTGTATGCCTCGTGCAACCTTTGCTCTTGTTAAGTCCACTGCTAAGCGATTCTTCTCACGGTTGAGATTCTAGACTGTGCAAATTTATTTAGGTGTTTAAAAACACATGTAAAACATAGACATATTTTTCTCTAAGCAGTTTCTGAAAGGAACAGAATTATACTTGTTTCGTCCAATAAAAAAAGTGACATTTTTGCAGAACCCTGTGTGTATTTCTTTGTCTTTTCCTTTCCTTCTTCTTTATATTTAAGGACAAACAGCACTTTTATGTGGTTTAATTTCCATTAACACAAAACCAACAAACGCCTTGAACAACAGTTATTCATAAAAAGATCCAGCTTAGAAAAGATGCCTCTGTGACATTTCTCTTTTTATGCTACAAAGCTGAAATTAAGCAATGCACATTAGTCCTACTGGTCAGGTGTTTTTGTTCTTGATGGATGAAGAAAGATAGGGAGGAAACAAAATACAGTTAACTAGTTCTACAGAAATTTTTACTTCAGTATTCATTATAGCACTGATGACATGATGAAATATGAACATTTGTGCTCATGTTTGCTATTCTGGTCTGACAGAAAGACTTGATTTGTATCAAAACCATCTAAACTCTGTTTCTAACCAAACCTGAGCAACCCCATCTGCTCTGCAAAATCCATGGACCTCTGACAGAAACAGGTCTCCTCACAGAAGGGGTGACCCACTCTTCTTCTCTCACTTCCTGAGTGGGTAGGAACCAAAGCAGGAGAGGTGTGTTTAACAGTCTAAATCTTAATTTTAGAATTTTCCATCCACAATTGTGGACATGAGGCCATGCAGGGGACAAGGGTTTCTGGCATGCTTCTGTCTTTGGTGTTTGCTATCAATTCCCTCAGGTTTTATATTCAGCAGACAATTTCTGTGAGGGCAGCCTAGGAGCCCAGCTCTGCCGGAGCTCATCTAAAAGGTGATTGCCTGTCTCAGTTTTGTAGGGTTTATACCTAGCACCCCGCCCCATTATAAGTGATACAAGTACTCCCAGGCCTGATCTATAGAGGACTGTGAGGGGAAGTAATTTTTCAAACACTAAATAATCATCAATGTATAAAAAGTATTCTCCTTTTCTTCCAGTCACAAAATAGCAGTCCTTTTGGGACAGTGTAGGATGAGCACCAACCAGAAAAGAAAGATTAGAAGTCCTTAAATTAGACCAGTATTTTTTTCTCTAAGTCAATGAGAAAAGTAGAGTGCCCATCAAATGAATGAGCACCATTGCTGGCTTCACTCTAGATGAGGATACCTTCAGCTTTCAGCTGAATTAGAGCTGGAAGAATCATATTAAATATATGCCCTAATACATTTCCATTAAAAAGCTCTATGCCTTTATGTACTGCAACAGAGGTGCCTAATTTATTACTACTAAAATAATAATAAAGTTATTGACTAGTTACCTTTTTTAGTTGTTCTCAATTACTTCATTTACAGCAATGGTTTTGGATGAGTCATGGGTGCCATTTCATTTAGGATCTGAGATGTACAACTACATAGCTTGTGGTACTTCAGCCACTCAAATCTCCCAACTCCAATGGCTTAGCTCCATTTTAATACAGGTCTCATGACCCAATTAGCTTGCAGTGTAACTAGGTTTTCTTTTATATGTGAACTTCACAGCAGTGTTCAAAATTCTGCCATTTCTGCCATCTAAGTCTACTTTCTTGAAAAGGCTAGATATCTGGCTGTGTCCAGACTGCAGGTAGCACACGTGTAACAGTAACTTTTGGTACCACACCATTTTTAATCATGGCTTTCACTGACTGGCAAGTTAGATAGCTGCCTAAAGAACAAAATGTGGCTTCTTTCCTATGAAAACTATCCTTAGAGAATATTTACATAACATATTGAGTTTAAAAGCATCACAAATAGACCAAGTCTTCAAAAAAAAATCAGAAAGATAAAAGCCACAAAGCCATCTTCCATATTAACATTGGAACAATGATGTTTTTTCAGTTCCTCGCAGTTTGGATCAAGCTTATCTCATTTGTTCCATACTCACAGCATTATTATTGTGCCCCTTAACCTGAATTTGGGAGTTCAAATGGTATCTGCTGACCCAAAAGGTCACTGTATAATTAAACCTCAGGTAGGTGTCAGCACAGGCCTTACCCACACAGTGGCTTCCCCTGCTGAATTTAGTCAATTAATGTTGATATGACTAGCCTCAACTTAAACCAAAGCATAAGTCTTTCAGAGATGTTATCACATTACACAGGCATTTACAGTTGCCCCCATAGGTGTATGCTTTTCCATGCTTAATTGTTACTTTAATCAGAGCATAACATAATTCTAACCTCTAACATCTCCTTGTTGTTGTTTATATCAAATAATTTTATCTGGTACCTAACACAAACCATAGAATGATAGAAGTGGCTTTTGGGGCGTTGATTTTTTTTTTTTTTTCATCTTCTGAATTAAGACCTCATTAAACAAACAGGTTGAAGACGGTGATTCTCCCCCCTCTGCTCTGCTCTCATGAGACACCAACTGGAGTCCTGCATCCAGCTCTGGGGCCCCCAGCATAAGAGGGACATGGACCTGCTGGAGTGAGCCCAGAGGAAGGCCACAAAGATGATCAGAGGGCTGGAGAATCTCCTGGATGAGGACAGGCTGAGAGAGTTGGGGTTGTTCAGCCTGGAGAAGAGAAGGCTCTGGGGGGGACCTTGTAGCAGCCTTCCAGTACTTAAAAGGGGCCTACAGGAGAGATGGGGGAAGGGTACTCTTTATCAGGTTAACAGCTTCAAGCTGAAAAAGGGTAAATTTAGATTAGATATTAGGAAAAAAAGAATTACTGTGAGGGTGGTGAGACACTGGAACAGTTTGCCCAGAGAAGTTGTGGATGCCCCATCCCTGGAGGTGTTCAAGGCCAGGCTGGATGAGGCTTTGAGCAACCTGGGCTAGTGGGAGGTGTCCCTGCCCATGGCAGGGGGGTTGGAACTTCATGATCCTTAAGGTCCCTTCCAACCCAAGCCATTGTACAATTCTACGATTCTATGAAACCCATTTTTGCACTATATAGATTCTTTCTTAAAATTATGCATCAGTGATTGCAAAATTTAAAGTTTATAATTTCTAATTTGAACCTTTCTACAGAAACTGTAAGTTTTCCTTTCAGCTGATGTCTTTGACATCTTTTGCCCAGTGTTTGTAGACTTCGGTTTTCAGTTTCAGCTGAAACCAGAATAAAAAGCAAACATTGTGGACATAACTGGTTTTGCAGCTTTTTGGATACAGAGCATGGCTAGTAGAGAGAAATGGGAGAACTCTGAAAGTGCCAATACAGTAAATATGTACGAGGTAAAATGCCGGTGCTTTTTCCTGCCTTTCAGCAATGGTTTTTCCATTTAAAAAAAAAAAAAAAAAGAAAGAAAAGGTTTCATGTATCAGCACATTGTCAAATTTCTACAAAATAGCTAAAAAATGTTAGTGATGGCTGTGAGAACTCAAAGAACAAAAGACCCTTTTTTAGACTTCAAAACATATTTTTGAATTTGATCTTCTGTTCTTACTTTTCTAAAAGCAATACTTTCTGTTAGGACCATTTCCTGAACGTCACCAACTTTAAATAGTTTAGTTTCAAAGAAAAAGATAACTTCAATAAGCACTTATTTTGCTGTCAATGTAATGTAACTGTACAGACATCGAGCTGTGTTCTCTGGTTTAAAGCTGCTCAGCAACCTTAAGAGCATTGCTTGAGGTGACTTAACCATGGAAAATGCCTCTTCCACAAAGAAATCCTTTCATGGATGTTGCTGAAGGTGGCTTTTGTGCCCCTCTCATGAGGAGCAAGTGTAAAAAGAAGGTACACAGAGCGTGTGAACATTTCACTGATTCTTTGCTGGTGGAAGAGGGACACAGGTAATGCCTACACCATTTGTCAACGCACATTTGGTCCAGCCTGGCCCCAGCACTTACTTACTCTCTGATCCTGTGTTCTCATGTCCAAATTATGGCACAGACAGCCTTAGCTGTGAGGCATCAATTAAAAATGAGCAGCCAGAGGTGCTGTTTCTTAAACTGCCTCCCAGCTCTTAGTTTCAGCATTCTGTCTGGGAAGTGTTCCTGTCTGAGTGGTTTTATTTCCAACTGTTTACAAGACTTGGGTATTTTCACCCTTGACTGGGGATGGAAGTGGACTATTCATTGTTAATGAGTGCCTGAATGCAGGTCCTTGTCAAACATCCAGAGCAGACTTAGCCATAGGCAGCTGGGCCTAGAAAGAAGAAAGGACTTGGGGCTGAACCAGTGATCACTGAAGAAATAGAGGGACAAGAGCAGAAAGGGCATGCAAGGAAAGGTCAGTCTCAGCTAGAAGCTATTCATTTGCCTTGTCAGAATACCCCCAAGCAGAAGCAAACAGATATGACAGCTACCACAGGAAGCTACCCATCCACCCACAATTCAAAACAAGTAGATCGGGATTTCCAAATTACATCTGCACATTAAAACCTTTTTACATTTGTCCATGGTTTGACTGCAATATTTGAACTACATACCAGCAAGGTGTTTCCCACACCAGCAAGGCTGGCTGCTTGTTTAAAAAGATTGATATCTGGATTAGTGTAGAATGCAAAAAGTGGGCCTTCTGCTACCATACCACTGTTTGACACTACTTCACCTCAGGGCAAGCACCTGCCCAAGGAATAAAATGTGTTTAGAAAAATGCATAAATGAGCACAGTCAAACACTCTGAGAAAATATCAAAATTCCTTAATATTCAGGTTTTAAGACATTTTAGTCCCAGGTAAAATGTTTCATTTCATAAGCTGTTTTAACCTGAAATATGATACTTTGAAAAACAAAGCAGATTGAAAGATCATTAAAAAGTAAAGAAGATCAAGTCATGGTCAGAGTTGAGACATTTCAAAAGACAATGAAATAAAGTGGAGTAAAATGTAATGCTACCCCCCCCCCCCAAAAAAAAAAAAAACCAACCAACCAAATAAACAAAAAAAAAAAGAGAGAAAAAGATTTAACCTTAAGACTTAATCACATGGAAAAAAATAAATTAAGAAATTAAGAAGAATTTAACTGAAAATTAATCAGTTAGCACAGCTTTCCTATAATGCAGAATACATGTTAATATGCCAGACTGCTGAATTAGCTCTGATTGCCTTTCTCACCATCTGTAGTTACTCCACTGGAACAGTTCATTTAAGCCTAGCTATTTTGCAAACTATGTTTGATTCCCTACATGAACATGGGTTAGGATAGCAACTATACAGGAAAGCTTCCTTCCTGGATCTTCTTGTAAGAGTAGGGAGATAAATTCAAGAACCCTGCTTTTCAGTACAATTTCACAAAATATTTAATTATGTTGTTTAGCATTTGTTGTCATTTAAAAGATATCATTTTCCTGAACCAACACAAGCCTGTGTTGCTGTGGTATTTATAAAAAGATACAACTTTATTAGCACTAAATTAAAAAATATAGCAAATCCCTTAATCTCATGCCATGATAACAGAGCTAATTGCTTGTTGACCTCTGTGGTCTTTTTCCTTTCTTAGCCATCACAGTGATCAATGGTGATTTTATATCTTCTTCCAGATCACTGTTGACTACATTGAATAATACAATTATTCTACTAGATTCTACTAGATAGCCTCCTAGCTCTGCTAGAAACTAATTCCTGTGACAATAGATCCACATTGACAGCTACTCTTTTGGGATCTGTTGCTTGGACAGTTTTTAATCCATTTAAGATTAATTCTATTCTTGCACTAATTTTTATATCAGAATATTGTGTATTAATATGTCAAAAGCCCTTTTAAAAGTTGAAATATATTATTTACCTTTCACTGCCTATATTACAATCTCATCAAAGAATTATATGTTGTGTTTAATAAGGACTGTAAGGATTCTTTTCTCCAAAACCGTAATGATTGACGCTAATTATATGCCTAGTTTTTTATTCTGTATCAATTAAAATCTGTACTAACAATTACATTCTTTTTCTCGGAATTGTTGCCAAGTTTCATTAGTCAGGATTTAACTGTTTTTTTAAGTATTGGGATGATAGCCACAGTCTTCTGAAAATTCCACATTTAATAGCGATTGTGTAAGAGTATTAACAGGTCAGATGTATCTTCTGTTACGTCTCCCATGTGCAAACTTGCTGGGCATTCTGCTTTCAAAATATTAATGAGATACATATTAACATCTGTTTTAAATAGTAACTGCAATTATCTAATAGTTAATCTTCCCAGTCTAAGCTTGGAAAAAACAGGCACCTCAATTTGTAACTCACATCTATTTAAGATAGGTCATTAGAAGAGCTGAGACCAATTTCCTTTCAGAGATGCCTGCTTCTCTTGCTGGGCAAGACAATATGTACACAATGGAGTGTAAGTACACAGGTTAGAAACTCTGAGAGTTAGATTTAAATGTCTTATGCAGAATACCATCCTGAAAAATTACAAAATTGTCCACTGTTCTCCTGTGCTATGAGCCTATCCTCTTGATTCTCTACAGAGACTACTTATGAACAGCTGCATCTTTTTTTGAGAGATAAGAACAATTGTAGAACCTCCCTCTACTGCTAATGTAGGAAATCGGTGTCACAAAATTCACTGAGAGATCTCAGAGAAAAGGAAGGTGATCTTTCATTTAAAAAATATCTAGGCTGATTTTACCTCCTCTCACATCTGTATACTCAACTGCAATGGGGTGTGTGTCCCAGTGCCTTGGCCAGGATCATTTGCATGCATCAAGGACAAGGGATGCCAGCAGTCAAGTGCTCACAATGTGTCTGGGGTTCATCTTGACTAGTGATGACAAACAGATTTTGAATTTACCTTCTTCTATATGCTTTTGGAGTGGATGCAGTTTTGGATCTTTTGCCTCATTGTTTTGTCTCGTGTCTCATAAATACTAGGCAAAATTCATGAATTTCACAGTACTGTTGCTTTCCTTATCTGCGTGTTTTATAGATACTGTCCTCTGTATTTTTGTTTCAAATTTTTACACGAAATCTTTTTTTCCTAATTCCTAAAAATTGTTTTCTTACTCTCCTAATCCCTGGGAGACATGTTTTTTTCTGTTGTCTTTGGATTCCTGTATGTCTTTGCTACACTTCACAATTTATAATTTACAACGATTACTCTCACCCTCCCTTTCTCCCTTTTGTTAGTTTTAATTTTTTAAAATTTTAATTGATACATTCACTTCACACCTGAAGTAGGAGGGGTTTTAACACATAGGCACACTATTTCTCAATTATGAGATGTAGTTTCTGGATGTCTCATAAATTCTTGTTAAACAACTTTCAAATTGCTTTCAAAAATTGCTGTCTGTATTTATTCTTCCTAATCAATTATCTCTCATAGTTTTCTCCATGTTTGTAAAATTCACTCTTTTGAAGTACCGAGTATATATATCACTGTCCTCTGTTTTCTCATAATGAATGTAATTAGATCCACTGATCTGTTCATCTTTATTCAATGTAATGAGGCTCAAAATAGAATTACCTTATGCTTGGTTCAATACCTTTTGTGTTAGATAATGATCATCTATCATTTTTAGAAACTTTAATGATGTTTTACTACAGACTGCATACAAAATCCACCATAGGTCTTTAAAACTGAAGTCATTGAGAACAATACAACTTTTCTTTCCAGACAATAGTGTTAACACAGATAATCCTCTCTCTACAAAGAGTGTCACCCTCACTTCTTTTACCTAGTCTTTTTTTTTAAACATGTTTTATCTAATTATTTTTAAATTCCACTTGCATAAATCATCTCACCATGTATTTGCAATATCAGTTATATCTTATTTCTTCTCAGCAGTAAGAATTTCCAGTTCCCAACTGGCTACTCAGACTTCTGGCACTGTTCTATGGACACCAGGAAAAGAATTCATCTGCTTTCCCACTAGCTTCACAGTTTGTTCACAGCTCAGCTATGTTTGAATTAAAAAATACTATAAACTGTTCTATGGAAAACTTCAAATATTGTCCATGGCCTGTATGACCTTAGCAGCAGATCCATCTCCTTTAATGTCAGTGAAAAATCTTCCTTTAACTTCAGGGATGGCTGAATTAGACCCCAGCAATCTTGTTTTTCCTGATTTTTCTTATTATTTCTCTCTGCCAATGCCAGCATGTTTTAGCTGCAGGGAGGAAAGTGGCTAAAGTGTTTATTCTGTGATCAATGCCTGCAATCACCTTATATACTGAGAGAAACTTTAGAAGTGGAGTTCTGTCAATCCTTCAGGTCCCATAAGCAGATGATAAGGCAGATAGACTGCTCAGGAGATGCTGTGATAAGATAAGCAAGTAAGGAAGTCGCGTGGTCTGCACTGACAGAAGCCACTGATTTTGTTCTTTTAGTGGCCAGATTAGTTTAAAGAATCTCCTAAACATTAAGAAAGGGAACAGAGGAAAGAAAATGTCTCAGCAAAAAAGGAATTGCTGCTATCAAGTGTGATAGCTGATCCCATTGGCTTTGCTTTTGATTTAAATATTTGTTCTAAAACAGAAATAATATGCTCGATGCTTTATTCTGTATGATTTGATGGAAAATGTTAGTTTGCATAAATTCAGAGTTGTCTGCAAGAATGCACTGAATCACACAAAGTAAATCTTCTTACATTTAAGAAAATATATTATTTTGCTTGGTCCCAAAGGAGAAAGCAGGCTTTGGCAAAAGAATGAAGGCTTTTACTATGTATTATATAGCAGAGAGGAAAAAGAGATGAAAGAACTAAGGCAGTCAAAACTAAACCAAATATTATTTTGAAAATTAGTAGAGCCGAGCAACGTGGACTCACTGTCTGCTTACCTATTCCCACATTATAACTCATCATGGATTCTCAGGTTTTCACCTGAAGGCAGGCAGGGACTCAAAACACCCAGTACAGCAACATGTGAGTGAGATTCCGTGAAAATGTGGTCAAAAGAACTTGAGGGGAGGCAGAGAGGCGTTGGGGAGCCAAGTAGCTTTATTTGAGTGTGAAACGACATTAAAAAAAAGGAAGAGTTAAAGTGCATAGGAACTTTAAACTCAGGCTGCAAGAAGCATTTGGCCTGTTATGAGTTTTTCTTCAATGCTGCCCGTATGGGACAAGCCACAGTCCTTGCTACTTTTAAGAAGTTAGGCTGAAGAGGAAATGGAAAAAACCAACCCATACTACATAAATGTTGCACTGGAACAAACCATATGCACCTCTGAGAGGTGGAGGAAAGCTGGATTGCATGATCTAGAAGCTGGGTCATGTTTTCTGAAAGCCGGCATAGGATTTGTCGTTACTGCATGCAGAATAAAAGGTGACTGAATCCTCCCCTGGCTGATATTGTCCTGTTCTTTCCTCGGCACAGACCCAGCCACCAATTTTCGGTGGACTCTTACTCAAGCTATAATGACTGCCAGAGCTCGGCTTATAGAGGGGAAATTTGTCTTACAGCACTGCCTGGAGAGAGTACAGTTAATAGTCAGGATGAAAAACATAAATAATGGTATCCTATTATTTTTGCTCTCTAGGAATCGGTAAGCTGATATGGAGTATCATAGTATATTCTTATGGAATACATGAGAAAAGATGCTGTCTTAAAATTCTGCTGGGTATAGACAACAAATCTCTACTGCTTTTTCTCTACTTCTTAGCCTCATAGAATAAACCTCAGTGCCAACTTCTAAATATGATACAAACAGTAAAATGAGGTAATTAACAGTCATTATAACAGAAAAAAATAGGAAAACTTCTTACAAATATAAATAACTGTCTTATGAAAGAGTAATAATATATCTTGCGTCATATAATTCTTATACCCATATTTACATTTCTTCAGGCTTTAGTAGAACTATTCATAATTTCTGAAATACCCAGATTTAGTTTGAAATAATCAAAATAGTATGGGTTCTGAAACTAAAAATTCCTCTGCTTAACAGGGAGGAATTAGCCTGAATGAAACAAGTTTCTAGAGGGGAAAACTGAGCAATAAAAAAACCTGTCATGAATGGAAACACCCAAGTACAGTAAAGGCAAAAGCTGATGTTACCATTGATACTGGTAACATAAAACAACCAAAAACGTTTGCTCTAGGGATCTACAAAACATAATCTGCTGATGTTGTTATTTGTGTCAATTCAAGAAATGGACTGAGAGAAATTGAAATGGATAGCAGAGTATGTGTGTATGAGTTGAAGTGAATGTTTCCTCACTTTGACTCATATGTTTACATTTTTGAGAAGTAAATATTAAATTTTGGGTTTTTTTGTTAGCTATTTAGTGAACACAGTGTTGTACATATGGCAAAACTACTGCCACTGGCCAAGAATACAGAGAAACACTGCCTTCCAAGAAACATGGTGTGTGTGGGGAGAAGAGGGAGAATAAATGCAAATTTAAGTCAATTTCTTTTATTTAGCTTTAGGGGCAAAACATTTTATACAGCTTACTGTGCTAAAACTAGGTTACAATATATCATCTTCAGTACTGTGTGTAATCAGTGTTTAGGGCTTTTTATTTTCTCAAATAGCTCCATGTGCTCATTCAGACAGAGCTTGTGCCATTTCAGTGAATCTCCTGCTGTCAGGAATTATACACATTGAAGTAAACTGTAGATTAACCATCTATGGATTGTGTGGAAGAAGCTTTACCATTGGAAAGTCTTCTACAGAAACATTACTATTTCTGATTCTGTCAGTACATTTTAATAATTCAGATGTCCTTTACTTTCAGCATTACATTCTCATGCACACCTGCAGATGTTGAGCTTGTCAACCTTCATTCCTTGATGAACCCTAAGGCTCACTTTTTCTTTTTATAAAAAAATTAGCTTCCTTCTGAATATTTGCTAATGGAAGTGAAGGAAATTTATAAAAAAAACAGGAAAGGAGTGCTATCTGACAAAATATTTCACTTTCTGCTACCTACCACTATGTTCTTGCTGTCTTGGGAGGAATGTTACCTTGGGAGGAGTTATATGTCTAAATACGGTTTATTAAAGCAAATTTGCTGACGTTACATACCTCACAAGCTTAAGAATAGGGGCAGAAAGAACATTTTTAAGAATAGTATTTTCCACCAGTGATAGCTGGTCGTGGCATGTGCTACAGAGAGGCACAAGTGTATGAATGATCTCAGCCACAGGATGCTGGTAGATAACTACAACAGGCAATTTGGGTTTTGTTTTGAAAGGCAACTGTCAAACATAATAGCACAACAATAAACTAAGCAGATATAACAGACATAGAAATTCAAAGTTGCCTAATAATACTGTTTTTAAATACTATGTGACCTGCCATAAAGGAGAAATTATACCATCTGTTTTCATTCAGCTTGTTAAAAATGAGAGATGAGACCAAAAAGCATGGTGGATTAATTTTATTTTAGTGTGGTGGGAAAGTACATCAGCTATTCCTTTCACCTGAGGGAGCCAGAGATCCTTGTTCTGCAACAAGTCATGGTGCATTGGGTTCTCCCATGGAATAAAGTGATCATTGCTTTCAAGCAGCTGACAGTTACTCGATCCTGTTTAGTAACATTTACTGTTTCAAAGGGTATAATTTTCGTAATCTACTATCCATTTATCTTTGATATCATAGTTCTGTCATTCTCTTTCTTGACCATTTGGATTTTTAAGACAGAATGCCCATTTTAATGGCTGAATTTTCTAAAGGTACTCATCACATTTGTCTGCTGATTTATCTTGTGCTGAGCCCCTACGATGGGTCTCAATAGCAAGGAGAATCCATTCTATATAGAAAAAAAGAGAATAAATTGGATAAAATGTCAAACTGATTTATCACAGGCCACATTTAAACAATCATTATTTTGCAGAGTTTCTGTAAAATAGAAATCATTTGAGACTTATTTTCAAAATTGTTTTCAGTATTGGAGCACCTGGAAGGCCTTGATCAGAATCCCATCGTGCAGGGCACTGTGCAAACAAAATGCAGAAAGATGGTCTCTTCTTCAAAGAATTTCAAATCTCGGGGTAAGGTAACAGGAAAGAAACACAGGCAGACAGGGGAGTCAAGGAAACCATGAGTAAATACTGGAAACTGTGAGTCAAGAGAGTAAATGGTGATTTCAATGTAGCTTTATAACTGTGAAATTTTCAGTAAAAGGTAGCATTTCGAAGAGCATCAGAGGAGTGCAAATAAATATCTTCATATAAGTTCATAGGAATGCTTGTTTAAATATTTAACAAATTGACAATGGTAATTGTAAATGGAAGAAAGAGTCAACAGACGCAGAAAGAGAAATGGTAGATTGTTAAAGAAAAATGAGTACCTTACATTTGATATGATGGTTGAAGAGGTCCTTGCAAGGGCTGTTGGACACACGGGGTAGAGAACCACATCAGCTCCCCAGGTGGGTGTGTATGGGGTGAGCTAGGCAGGGTCAGGGAAGAGATGTGATGCAGATGAGCAATTACTAGTGCTAAGAGTTTCAGCCTTGTGTCTGGGTAAATCAGACTACGTATTAGTGAGGCTTTAGAGTAAAAATTAGCAGAAATTGGACACAGTCTGAGGATTTAGAAAGAGGCCTGACTGAAAGATAGTGCCAGATGATAGGCCTGCATGGCAGCAAGGACAAAGACATTCACAGGCAGTGAAGAAAGTTTGGTGTTGGCAGACTCTGGATGGAAGACAAGGAGCTCTGTTTAGCTGCTTTTACAGACTGCTGAACAGACAGACCAATATTTTATGTGGGCAGGAGAGGGTTCTAAATAAGATGTGAACTTGAACTGGCCCAGGAAAACACACTCTGCCAGCATCACACACTCCCACAGGTGGTGAAAGATGTGGTTTCTGTCAGCAGTGTCTCTAGCAGCCCCGAGAGACTGAGTCTGCTGCAGGTGATGACCTCAGGGAGGAAGGTGTGAGGCAGATGTTCAGGAGCGACCACCAGCATTTGCTGTGTGCCTGGTTATGGACAGCAGTATAGAGCAGAGGAAGATGGTCATGACCCTGTGTACTAATTCATGTAATACTTTTCCTTATGAAAAACTCTTGCAATGGAAGATACAAATACAGTAGTGTAGTGTGTGTATGCTTATACTTACCTACCTACCACTGCAAAAGCTTTTTTTAGGCATTAACAGCCTCAGAGCAGGCCATCTCCTGGGTGGTTTGAAGGTTTCCTAATGATGGAATGAAAGAAAAAGAGGTCTGGGAGGATGAGGCACAATGCTCAGGTTTCTGAAGTGTTACTCACACATACCATTTATTTTATATGTGTCATGGGAGAAATGCAAACTGACATACACTTTTTGCAAATATAAGTAAATGTACATGTAAATCACACCTCTGTCAATTGGCAGGCTGTCTGTCAAGCTCTGGAATGAAGCTGAGCATGGGAACGGCAGGAGGAAGGGTGTTACACTAATGTTTGTCTTTTTGTTTCCCAATACCAGATGCAATAGTTAAACATACAATATTATTTAGCAATAAAGTAAATTTTCCCCAAGTTGTGTCTGTTTTGCCCACAACTGTTAACTGGTAAGTGAGCTCCCTGTCCTTATCTTGACCCATGTCCTTTCCCACTCCTGTTCCATTTGCCTGTTCCAGCTGGGGCTGGGTGGGAGTGTGGCTGTTAGCCAAGGCTAACCTGCCACGTTACTGTGTGCTTACTTGCTAGTTCATTTGTCCTTTACATGCACAAAATTTCAACCACCAGCTACTTCGTGCAGGAGGACAATAACCTCACACCTATAAAATAACTCTTCTACAAGATGAATAGTAGTAGATTTTCCAGATGAAAAGATTTTCAAATTTACATGACAAGTGAACGATCAACAAGAAGTCTCTGCTTACAAGAAACAAGCACTTGCAAATTCCACAAGATTTTCCTGACCAGATTGTGACAAACTGGACATCAACCCCAGGATAAGTATACTATGCATTGCAGTGACTTAGCTACTGTTTCTAAGAATAACCTGCAAGATAATATGATGGCTTTGAAATGTAGATGCTGAAATACACAGCTTTCAAAAGTACTAACCAAGAAGAGTTTCAGATAGAGTTGTTGGAAATGATAGATAATTGGCATTGCCAAAAATCAAGTGTCAAATAAATACTTTATTGAAATGTCAGGTTATAATTTGAGATTCTGAACAGAATTATTCAGATTTCTTTAAGCACAGCACCTCTTCTGGCTATTGTTATCAAAAGGATGTAATATTAGACAGTTATGTCAGTAAAGCTCAGGTAAAAATCAGTTAAAGATATAAAATAAAGGTATTGGTTAAGAATAAATATTTTAAAATATATCTATCTTACACCCAGGGTAATCGAGATATTCAGATTGAAGTCTGAGGTTGCATATTAAATTCCATGTTTGTGTTGAGTATTTTACTTTAGAATGTCTCCCTTTCATCTCATATGAGATAAAATTAGCTTAAAACAGACCAACATCATAAATTATAAACCATTGTATACAAGCTATAGCCAAACTTGACACTATTAAAGTCTTTTATGAAGGAGACAGAGAGAGTCACCTCCTGGAACTCTCTTGCAACTCATCTATTAGGAAATGTGATTTTGGGCCCATGGTGCGGGCAAGCATAATCTAAAGACTGTTTTAATTTCTAAAGATGTTTAATATGTAATTTTAACATCTAGAAGGCTGCAAGAATTGCAATACTTTGATCTGTTATTTGTATAACCCATGTACTTGTTTCTGGGATGTTTAAGCACTAGTATGGTGCTTTCTGAACCAATTGTCCATATGTTGGGGACTGTCTGTACATCCAGGGAATAATCTGTGGAGTATTTATGTTATATCACAGCTCCTACTTGCTGGCAAATCTGTCACAGAGGGGCTGTGGAAAACTGATTTGCCACTCCTAACATTTCCATAATAGTTACAGTAGAATATGCTGGTGTAAATCCATTCAATGCTCCCTCCATCTGTTCATTGCCCAGATGATGTGACAAACAACATAAAATGCAAAACCTACAAAACAGCAACTGAAATCCCATGAGAACAATCCAAATATTTATTCCTGGAACAAGAAACAATTTTAGATGAGCCACCTCTCTATGTTTAGAAGTTCTGGCTTCATAACATTTTTAGTGTTTGTGGCTGACCAAGGGAAAAGCAGACTAATACAGTGCGTTCCCTAACGAGATTTAGGGGAATGGCAGTTAGTTAACTGACTGCACAGTGCTTACACATCAAATAAAGAGATTTCTGTGAAGCAGATATAATTTAATTGTTGCAGGATAACACATTTTTGATAAAAAATCTTCTGTGGTAAAAAGTAGGATTGGGAATAGAGAGAGTATACATCCTGTGTGCAGACTTCTCTGTGCTAGCTGAATATGTGCACAAAACTAAAGAAATCTACTGCAGGATCTGAGCTGAAATAAAAGGTTGTATGAAGTAGTGACGTATGTTTGGAATCTTTTTTTCTCTCAAGAGAAAACCAGAGCACAAATATTAGTTCCAGAGCACTCTTCCATAGAACACATATTTTATCAATTGCATTGCATAATGGTGACATTTCACAGGCAAACCAGATCTGAGTTTAGACGGCTCTCATCAGGCTCCAGGCTTTTTTTTTGGATCTCCAGTTACAACTATATGGGTTTGTAGTTGCAAACCTATGAAAAATAAATTTGGCCAGTACTGCAGGTGCATTTCAGCTAAAAACATATTAATTGGCATTTTTATGTGCACTACAATAGTCCTACAGTCTTGGAATTTTACTTTGTGCTATCACTTTTTAACTACCTCCTTTTGAAAACTCGAGTTACTCACTGGTCCTAGGTTAGATATGAGCATCGGGCATCTCTCTTTAATTCTCAGTACCACCTCTTGATATGAAATGCAGAAGTTTGTTTCCCTCAGTCATCTATAATTTAATTCAGAGTATGGCTTTAGCTTCAATGTATAATTCAAGGAAGTTACTGCTTTGGGCATCAGAAAGGATTGACCCTTGTTCTTAAGTCTGTAAAATAAATACTTAAGAGGAAGTACTGCAGTTAAGATCTAAGTGGTTATTTAGTTAAATGTGAATAAATTATTTAAGTTAAGAATGAGAAGATTTGTGTTGTGGTACATCTAATGACCTGATGGTAAAAACACTTAGCTCTCTAAGCACACAAGCATGTACATATTTGTATCTAGAAAATTATTAAATATGGTGTCAGTAAAGCTTAATGGGGTGGTGTTTAGACACCTTAAAAAGATGTTTGCCTTTTGGGGGTATGTCTGCTAATTCTGTTTCTCAGCATCACTGTGTTTTCTACTTAAGTCTTTGGGGGTTGTTGATACTCATGAAGCACTCTAAAGAATCAGTCTGTGCTAGGGAGCTGAAGGTGGATAACACAAAGGAAACATCACAGAAAAACAAATAGTAACTATGAGATATTCTCAAGTTAATCTTTTAGAGTTACATAAATAAAAATGAGCCAAATCGGAACCCAGTATGGAAATGTATCTACAATGGCACACTATGAAAGAAATACAGATATATACTTTCATTTTTAAAATGGTGATTATTGAAGTGCTGAGTTTTTTCTAAACCAATATACAACATAGAGATTACAAAGATAATAAGCATGCTTATGATCACTACTGTAAGAATTATTAATTTATTGTTGACAATATTTGGGATAATTATTAATAATACTAATTGCATTATTGTTATTTCTAGGAACTATTATTCTGATCATGGAACAAGAAAATTACCTCTGCCATAGGTATTTATAATCTTTGTACAACCTAATCTCTGCAAAAGGCAGGAGATAAAAGATGGGTACGCTAGATGTTAGATGCACTGAATCAAATGGCACGTTTGGTATGCTTTGATGCATCATGTGTTACCAAACATCCAGGGAAGAATTGTGCATTTATATTACACTGTATTTTAAAGCTTGTACAAACATTATAATATTGAAATCATTTTGAAGCTGACTGGTAAAGTGGCTCGCTTTTTTGCACTGTTAAACTTGTTTGTGCTCCTGAGACCCAAGTGGAGATAGACTCACAAAGGTGTAAATTACAGTTATGCTGAGATTAACATTATTTCACTTCCTGCCATTGCTTCACTTCTTCCCTTTTCTCTCTCTTGGTTTTTCTCTGTTCTTTGTTGTCTTGTACCCCTCCGTGACACTATAGACTGGTTTATATAGAGTGGTTTTTTATTTTACTTTGGCTTTCTCTTTCTTGGACAAACGTTCTCCGTGCTGTTTGCAACAATCCTCCTACATGTGACTGGCAAATAAAGGGACTTCACTGTTGTTTGGTTCTGCTGTGAAATGCTGTGCCATTACAGTTTATCTACCTTCTTCCTTGTGACTGTTGCTTTGCTTATCGATCCAGCACTACTGTACAAGACAGTACAAAATTTTTTGGCCTTTTACTGCTATATACAAACAACTGCAACTTGCATCACTTTTCCAGATGATGCTGTTCATTTTCCCTTTTGAATTAACTCAGCTTTATGGTCTCTTTCCTTACCTAGATTAACTGGACACAGGTTTTCATTTGCCTGTGCAGTGTTGGAATATGAAACATGTTTCCCTGGAAACTTAAAATGTCTGAAGCAATCATTTTCACATGCATTATCATCACCAAATGTGCACATTTCATCAGCTAAAGTTAAAAACAAAATAAAAATCTTTACCTGTTTATTTGAAAATACTTGCATTTAAAACACTATAAGAAAACATTTATATTTAATTTTAGAGACCAAAGAATTAACCATTCTTTTAATAAATCTGGATTGTGAAATAATTTCACTTTTAGACTAATTGTATTCACCGCAATAACTATTTAGAACACTTCAGGATTCTGCTGAAATGCTTATCTCTAATTGCTATGCAAAACACTTCTGCCCTTTCCTCTGGGTAGGGCAAAAACAACTGTCATTTTAGCATAGATTGTCTGCACCAGTCAAGAAGGTTTGAATTGTTTTAATCATTCTCTTCACAACTCTGACTTTCTCTTCAAAGCTATTCATAGAAATTTCTTCAAACTGTTACTTTTTACTGACAGGTGCCCATTCAATATTCTCTTCTCTCCCCTCCTCTCCCGCTTTTCCCCTTTCCTTTCTCTGCTCTCTACCCTTGTTCCTAAACCAAATGGCAAGGTATGGGAAAACAGGAAAATATACACGAGTGTACATAGATTCACACGTGTGCTCACGTATGCACACAGTTTCACAATGTATCGTTAGGACACTTCGGTTGTACAATTAACAAAACTGCATCTCCCAGGCTTTGCCATCCTCAGCCTGCCTTAGAAGGAAAGCTCAATGCAGCTGTAGCCAACTGCTCTTATAATGTTGATTTCTAGAATACTTGACCAAATGGGATCCAATAGCATTGTGCAACACTCAGCATGCTGAGAGTTTTGACTAAGAACAGAGTTACTGATCTGACTGGACAATTTAGCTTAAATTTGTCATGTTTTAAAATAGGCAGTTGTGTGTTGATAGTGTTTTTACACTGTGTTATCAGTCTATTTTTTAACTGGAAGTTATAATATTAATAATTAATAGTAATTGTGTACATAACAACATTCAGAAATTTTTAGGCACTTTGATATATTTACAGAGGCATTATTACTTTTGTTTTTCAGAAAGGAAAATTATGACTTGCCAAAAGGTCATACAGCAAATATTGACAAAACTGAATTTCATAATGAAATCTTGGTTTTGGTGAAATCAAAGGCAAAAATCACAGAGACAACACTGGGCTTTCATCCCAGACTCTTCTCCTGACTAGATGCTGCTGAGGGAGACTGAAGATAAAATGAGTTACTAGAACATAGTTGGAGAATTTTAGGAATTCACAGTTTTATTCACAGCTGAACACTTTCTGAGAATTAAATGCTGCTCTGCCCTAGATGTTATTTCATTGGCTCTCACGTGGCAGTGCTCATGTTTGAACATACAGTGGGGTTAGGAATATATCCTTTTTATCTTCCTTTGCAGAGCTGAGGGATGAACTGGATACATAAACAAATGCTGATTGGCATAATCACAGACTTGTGTGACACTGGAAGTATTATTTTTCTGTAATTAAAGTGCCATAAAAAGTGTTTAAACAAGAGCTACTGGGACTAGATGTGTCTGTGGGTACTGCTTTCTTCTTATCATGTCAGACAGAAAGTTAGTGTTAATGATAGAATTATGTAAGGAAATGAACCATGAAAAGTGAGAAAAAGAATCTAAAATGTTTAATGCTGAATTTAAGGATTTAGAAAGGTACTCAAATTCCACACAGAATGCTGGGACCAAATGCTTTCGGTCTTTTCAACCTGACTATTTTCTTTAATGTCAACAAGTATTATTATGATTCTTGTGCTTCATGCTCCAATTTACATCTAGTCTAACTTACATGTCGGTAAATTTATGTCTGACGTCAGTCTGGCTCTTACAATTCTCTTTTTATTAGATGCTTACCTCACATTTCTATCAAACATCTTTGTCATTGAATTCAAATATACTTATTAAAGATAATGTCTGCACTTCCAAAACAGATGCAATCACCACCTTTTCATTCTCACCTTTTTTAGACTTTAGCTAACATATCTATCTCTTTTTCCCTTTGGAACTTTATTTTTTTCGGAGTGCTATTCTTATGCAGAAAGGTTGAAATATGTTAGCAATAAACTTATAGAAACCTTTTAGAATATTGCAAAATGATGGTATGGTTAAGTAAAAGAAAGCAGGCTAAGTGATGACCAGGTTTTTCAAAAGGTGGTTGTAATGAGTGGGGAAGAAAAAGGTTACCTGAATGGCATTTGTTACATTCCATCCTGCTTCCCAGCTGGTGATCAGTTTGACCTGGGCATGTGGCAGGGGAGCTGGGGATTTGTATTCTGGATCCTGGCTGCAAACATCAAGCTCAAAATTTGGGGGTCCGTGTGGTTCCTCTCTCTCCTCGCTGTGAGCTCTGTTTAATTCATCTCTTCTAGCAAAGTTCACATGCTCTTCATCAGTGTTTAGGCAGCTGTCCCATCTCACCATTCCCAAAAAGAGAGATGGTGTTTCCCTAAAGCGGTTGAAAATAGATGAAAAAGTCTGCTTCAGGTGAGCCATCCTGAATACTGAAAATTAAAGTAAAACCTTTCCTTACATGTCTTTATTTTTTTCAGTAGTTGTACACTGTTAATCCTTTTGTTGGGTTAGCTTTGATATTGTAGCTATGATTAATGAAGTTCGTTGTCCTTAGTTCATTTGTTTGTGCTAAAGAAATACCTCTAGTGTCTTCAACATACTGCCCAGAGTAGTATGCAGTGGGATTTAGTAGTTTGCAAGCTGCAATTTACAATTCAAATCTTTTTTTTTTTTTTAACCTAACCTATGTTATCTACGTAGATCAGTCATTCATGAAGCATCTACAGGTGGCTGCAAGAATCTCCTCCTAGAAATTATGCATGTTTCTGATACAAATAAATTGTTCTACCAAAAGGGAAAAAAAAATGCTTCATTAAAAACTAGAGATGAGGGCTGACTGCTAAGTAAATGCATGCAAACAAGGCAACTTTACCAGATGTGAGAATTTTCTGCTGTATTTTTGTGTCTACAGAGGTCAGTAGAACTTTAAAAATGTTCTTAAAGAAGCTCAAAGTTACATGGGAAAAAAAAAAAGTAGCTTGTTCATAGCTATCTAATTCACGCTTGCTGGCGACGTGAATGACAGAGAGCTGTGTTTACTATATGGATGTAAATAGTGATACATTATGATTATTCACTCTGCAAAATCCTAAAAATAATATTTACTGAAGTATCCTCTTCTTTCCTTGCATGGCTCATGGAATTTGTAAAAGAAAGGTAAAGAGAGAGACTTGGGTTGCAGAGTTGTAGCATTATTTATGCCCATTTTCTTTTGTTGTTTCCCATGCCTTCCCTACATTCATTCCTCTTCCCTCTTTGTTTCTTTATTGAGAGTACTGGGTTTTAACAGCTATATTGCTACATTAACAACTGAATAACTGGTACAACACTGCTGATCATACTGGAAAAAGTATTTGCTTATAAAGGGTCTGAATTTGACCATATGACATCAATTACGGTCCTTGTTTGCACTAGCATGTCCTTCCTGTTACCTGAAATTTCAGGAATTCTCAAAGCAGGCTTAGAAGTTTATATTTCTGAATTGATTACTTTCTGCCAGACCACAGTCTCACTAGTAACTCTCAGGTTTTGTCCATTTCCATAATGAAATATCCTTCTCCTTGTTGTCTGTTTTTTCTCATATGCTCAGGTTCAAATAAACACGGAGACACTCTTCACCGTTCTTTATTTTATGATCAGACAGTGGAATTTCTCTTGTTCTCATCACATAACTAATATTCTGAAGCTCTCCACAGCTTATCCATCTGTTCTAAAAAATATAAATATTTCAGAAAGATTACCAATAGTGAATTATGTTCCTGTGCCTACCTTGTTCATGCCTCGTCACTGTCCATGGGTTTGCTGCTGGATGCTCTAGAGTATTTCTTTTTACACATTGTGAAATCTGCTAATGTTGACCTGAGCTGAGCAACAAGTGGCTCTTGCTTGTCAAAATATCCATTTATTGGCATTTCTGAAGACTGAACTTAATGTCACTAGGTGTTTCACAAACATATCATGATCTCCCAGAGTGACCTGGAAGGTGCTTGAAAATACAGCTATGGTTTTTACAGCAAATTTTGACCTCAGTTTAGTCCTTCTCTCATCAAAGCCTTTCCAACAGAAAGCTTCAGGCAGATTTCTGAGGGGAATTGCTCAATAATAGGTGTATATACTGCTCAAATTAAGTAAACCTGGTAACTATCTATAGAGTGAAAATAACATAAAAATTACAAGGTTGACTTTCCTAATATATACTGAATGGTCCGAGATACACAAATAGAATCATAGGAAGTGGTAAATATTTGTATGTATTTTCAGTTTATTCTTAAGCATTACTTCTGTAGATGTTTACATTTCTGGACAGAAACATTTTGTTGTCATTGACTTTATCTTATGTGAAAGGTATAACCTCATGAGACACACAATTAGCATTTAAAAAGCCTTTTCTTATTGATTACAGATAATAAACATTTTAACATCTTGAGGAATTGAATTACCTCAAATGCAAATTTTTAAAAATAATTTATAAATTATGTATTACATAGGAAATTGCATTATTTATCTGATGTTCGTAGAATGTTTTTTTCTGTCCAAATGATTTATTGAGACAGCAATCGGTGCTGTTTGATGGGTTTTTTCTTTGTTTTGTTTTTATGAGGATTTGTTGTGCTTTTTTAAAGTTTCTTTAGTTTTCCTTGTAAATTAGTCTAGTTTTCATAAAGCTATCTTAATCAAGGAAAATGTAAGGAAGTTTAGGAACAGGGAGATAGCTATGCATATAGAACTATTTAATTTGCCTGTATGCGGTTAGAGAGCAATTACACAGAATCACAGAATCACAGAATGTTAGAGATTGGAAGGGACCTCGAAAGATCGTCTAATCCAATCCCCCTGCCGGAGCAGGACACCTAGATCAGATCACACAGGAACGCATCCAGGCGGGCTTTGAATGTCTCCAGAGAAGGAGACTCCACAACCTCTCTGGGATTGTCCAGTTTTATTCAAGGTCCTCTGACAGCAGTGGAAAGAATCCCATTTTCATATCTTTTATCTGTCAGACACATCTGGAAGTCAGAAAAATTAAATAATGGTTAAAAATATTCTTTCGCAATTACACAAAAGAACTTAAAAATAATGTAACATCTATTCTAACAAATAACTTTTAGTTGGCTTAAATGTACTTTGCTATTGACTACCAAATACAAATGTAAGTAAGTTTGTATTTCTAGAAATATCTGAATTTTAAGAAAGTATTTATGTTACATCTTCCAAATTTGATATACTGTTGGGATTATTTGTTCCAACAAAATATCATTATTAATCTCTGACATAAGGCGTACCACAGGACAACATAGATTATAATTGTAAATATTTACTATTATTTATTTATGATACTGTGTAGAGACAGTAGCAGTCACCTTTGGACTGAGTGTCTTAAAATCAAATAGTTGGAGGCAGCTTCTTTGTGAAAGGTTTGCAGTTTAACAAGAGAAGGCAGACAGTGACTTGGCAATTGAGAGTCTATCCCTCATTTTTGTCTACTGAGCATGGATTTTTCATTCTATATATTGCCTGCAGCCTTGGTTTTTGCAGTCCGTAGGACAAACTGTGCTCTTAGTTACATCACTCTATATCTGCTAGCTGTTGCACTGACATAAATAATGAGCAAAGGAATATATATTAATATATATATATATAATTAAACATTCTGTCACGTCTGAAAAATTCAGTGATGTCAGTGAGTGGACAGTGGATAGGGACTAACAACCTCCTCCAGTTCCTTATGAAATGAACTGTGAAGAGCAAAAGATCAAGAGTTTACTAACTGGAAACATAACATCCAGATGAAGTAATCTGCCATTTTGGGTGAGGGACAGGAAACCAATAGAGGGAGAGAAAACCAATAAAGTGTATCTACAAGTGATAGATACAAAGGTGAAGTTGATGGCTACAATTCAGGCTGAGACAGTTGTTGGGAAAAAAATTGTCGTGATAATGAAGACCCAACAGACAGAAACAATTCCTTATATAGCACGTAAAATTATTATTTCCACTTCTTTAGAAAGAATGGAGATATACAACATGAAAATCATGCTATTTATTTTTGTATGTTCCACAGAATAACAGGTTTTCCACTTTGCCTTTAGGAAAGAAAATGTGTCTCCATCAGAGCTGCAATTTTCTGTGTTTATTTGTAGTCCCACAGGCCCAACTGTATTTCTCCATCAGCTAGTTCTGTTCCCTCAGTTCTCATCCATAGCCTTGCTATTCATAAATGCATTCTTTAGAGTAAGAGTTTATTCACTTATTATGTCTTCATTATAGGTATTGTCTTCAACGAACCCTATACAGGAAGATACAGATGTAACTTATATGCATTAAATTATTGCCACCTGCATGTGCATTTCATTTAGTGTTACCCGTGGAAACTCTTACTTTTAGGAGTAGTTGCAGTTAACAAGGAAGATGACTTGTGATGCTTACAGTCGTTTGGAAACAAAATATCTTACTCTCATTCTTGGTGAGATACACGTTAGACTCTGAAGAATGATTACGTGAAACATGAATCTAATCCTATGACTTTCCTCACAGTCTCTTACGTTTGATTTTTTGATACAAAGTTCAAATATCTAGATAAATAATGAAATCACGCAGTCTCACAATGTGGATATCCATCATTGTAAATATACATGAAAAGAGAAAGGACTGCAAAACGTATCATTTTCCTTTGCTTTTGCAGGTAAACAAAAGTTCTGAGGTGCTAAGCTTAGCTGTATTTTCCAACAGAGATTAAATATCAGCACTTCTCTGGATAAGAATGAACAGTATGCAGTAATTAAATCAAAACAGTAGAAAAGTTTACAGGTGGTTAAATCAGAATAAGCAGAGAAAACAAAAGGTGCAGAAAACAGCTGAATAGACCTCTGTTGTTCCTTAATATTAAACTGCTGTGCTCTGCTCTCTAGATTAGAAATGCAGCAAGCTTCGTCGGTGGTTTATCTCTTCTGGTTTTCCTCTCAGCAATGATCTTTCTTTAAGAACTCAGTTAAAAACCAAAGTATTTTATTTCTTTTTATCTCATCTTTTCAACTTTTAATTATTTTTTTAAAAACCACTTCTTCTTGGGAAGTGACAGTGTCCAATGCCAAGAAGCATTTCTAATTAAATATAAATACCAAGTGAATGGCCATTCAGGTCTCTGTGCATGAAGAGTTACCATATGAAATAAATATTTTCACATTTTGTGCAAGTACTGGTCAGGGCATATAACAGCCAAAATATTTTATTCATAATAAGATCATAGAATAATTTAGGTCGGAAGGGACTTCAGGAGGTCTCCAGTCCAAACTCCTGCCCAAAGTCAGGCCAGCCGTGAGGTCAGCAAGGTTGCTCAGGGCTCTTTCCAGTTGATGTAAAAAAAACCCCTCCAAAGATGGAGACTACACAACCTCTCTGGGCAACCTTCTCCGCTGCTAGACTGTCTTCATGGGAAGAAAGTTTCTCTTTATAGCCCATCTGAACCTCTCTTTTTTCATCTTATGCCTGTTGTCTCTTGACTTCCCATCCTGTCCCACAGCAAAGAGCCTGGCTTCATCTTCTTGATAATTTCCCCGTAGGTATGGGAAGGCTGCTGTTTGGCTCCCCCTCTCTCCATTACCTCTGGGGCTTTCCCTTTTCCAGACTGAACAGTCCTTGCTCCCTTAGCCACTGGCTCATGTTCAGTTTGCTGCCCACCAGGACCCCCATGCCCTCATTGCAGAGCTGCTCCCCAGTCAGTCTCAACCTGCCTGATCTTGTTTCATTTGCTGCTTAAAGTTCCATTTGCTGCTTAAACATGTGCAGGTCTCTGGCTGCTCCTTCTCTTGTGCAGCTGGATGATATGAGCCTTTGTCTTGTGGCACATGCCCAAGTTTATTGAGCAGATTCATGCTGTTTAAAGCAGCCTTCCAGCTCCCTTTCATGCACTCTTCTGAATGAACTACTGCGTCTTTTAGCTACTACTTGCTGCACTGTAGGTGTGGTAGTTATACAGACCTTCTGTTACCACAAGCTCAGTGATTGACACTCCGTAACTGAGAGTCAGTTGCAGACAAAAGGTCTAAGCGCCTTTTGAGCTGGAAAGACTGGCAGACATTTTTACAAACCGAGTTTGCTAGAAGCAAAAACCTCGGTACCCATGCTTTTCCAGCAGCAGCAGGCACCCCAGAATTCTCAGATGAATTCCAGGAAGTCCTCCAATCATTCCAGGCAATACAAGAAGCCCAGAAATTGCTGTGTCAGGTGTTGTGTCTGTTAGCTGCCTCTGTTTGCTGCACCCTGGGCAAAGCAGGTGAAGTTTAAATAAATCAATATTACTTGCATAGCCCTATGTCTGTTTTTTTTTTGAGTGAGACTTCTGCTTTATACTTTACTGGAGTACATAGTATAAGACATCAAGACAGGTAAATAACTTTACATGTCATGAGATTTATTTAAGCTAATTATCAGAAAGGGGTTTTGAATCTTCTACATGAGCAGAATGCCTGAACATTCTGCTTTTCTTAACACTGTTATAAAACTTGTGCAGAAGACAGTGCTGAGGAACTCCTCTCCCACATTAAACACTAAGATGGTTCCTCTTAAGCAGACGATTATTAATTGTTTTCAGAACTATTTCAGAAGATTGATTCATGCATAAAAGTGCATTTAGTCAAGGATTTCAAGTTTCAGCAACTCTGTCTTAAAAAGCTTGATAATTTTCTTCTCGAAGAAAGATCTTTAATTACATTGGAGCAATAGAGTGGGATTTATGTATATATTCTAATTATGTACTAGTAAAACTGAAAAGCTCTTCGTTAAAACCATGTGGAGAAAAATCAGACACATGCCAGCACTTCATTACTGAGAACTTAAGAGGAATTGTGTGGTGGCTTATTATTAGCATTACATAAATAGAAGAGCACTCTACATATTGCGTATGTCGACACAGTGTTTTAGATTAAAAAATAGGCTGATTTTGAGAAAACTAAGAGGATACAAATTAACTTGGTTGCTTAAGCCAAAGCAATTAACTCTACATAGTGATATTAGCACCTTACTACCTGTTTAGCAGAGCAAGCACAATAATAAACACGTTCTTTCAAAGTTAAAACTGTATATATACATACATGCACAGATTTATACGGAGAATGTAAAATTAAAGATCAAGGTTCATTCAACCACAACCTAATTAGATCAAAGTGGTCTTTGATCACTTACAGTATGGTAAGCTTATATACTCATTCGTAAGAATTACATGCTTATAGCATGAGCAGAATATATGACATGCTTTCTGTTTAAACATAAGCCTTTTTTGATGAAGGGTTTTCTCATGTTGTAAACAAGAACAGCTGGTGCACAGGCTGTGTTACAACACACTGTAATAACAATACAATAGACTTATTGTTACTTCTAAGATTGCGCATAAAGAAGATTTTCATATTTTAGACACAGAATTACTGGGCACTTCTTGCCAAATTGCAGACGCTTTGAGTCACAATCACATGACTTTTCACTTCTTAGGGTCAGTCCATAAAATGATAAAATAATTAAGACTCGTGAGGGGGTTGGGTGTGTACAACACCCAGATGCTGACTTCATAGAAGGGAACCAAATAAGCTCTGAATCTGAGCAGGGTAGGGTGGATAGCAGTAGAAGTTAGAAATGAGAAAGGAAATAACAGTGTGTTTCTATAGTGAGTCCCTCTGCTGAAATTCACATTTGGCCATTTTTCTGCACCTCTGTCTTCGACATCTAGGTCCTTTATATTATATATCTACCCATAAAAAAGGATATTGCTGTATATTCTAAGTGAACCAGCTCATTAAATGTAAAGAGAGTTGACATAGTGGTTTGATTACAGGGAAGATTTCTTGTGGCTATGTGTGTAAAATACCTAGCTCATAATTTATTAGGAAAAAAGAGCATCCTAAATTATGCATAGCACACATATCACTGCATGATTAAACAACATAAATAATTTCCTAGTAATTGCCATATTTCATTTCTACCTCTATTGGCAAGAATTTTCAGTGAGAGATATTATTTATTTTTTGTTTCAGGGTAACTTCAAAGTAGGACACATGAATGAGAGACCTCCATTATCATGAGTTCTAGTCTTCTTTTATTATGGACAAATTTCTCATGTAGTCTGTTCCTTAAATGGATCAAATTTGATTTTGAACTTTTAATGTTTCTTAACTAAAATATTTCTATGAGAAGAATAACAGAATTACAGAATGGTTGAAGTTGGGAGGGACTTCTGGAGGTCATCTGGTCCACACTCTCTGCTCAAGGAGGGCCACCTAGAGTCAGTTGCCCAGGACCATGTCCAGATGATCTCTGAATATCTCCAAGGACGGAAATTCCACAACTTCCCTGGGCAACCTGGGCCAGTGCTTGGTCACCCTCACAGTAAAAAAGTGCTTCCTGATGTTCAGACGGAACCTCCTGTGTTTCAGTTTCTGCCCATTGCTTCTGGTCCTGTCATTGGACACCACTGAAAAGAACATGGCTCCATCTTCCTTGTAACCTCGCTTCAGGTATTTATATACATTAATAAGATCACCCCTACGCCTTCTCTTCTCTGGGTTAAGCAGTCCCAGCTCTCCAGATTTGGCCTCACCAGTGCTGAATAGAGGAGAAGGATCACCTCCCTTGTCTGCTGGCAATAATTTGTCTAATGTAGCCCAGGATCCTGTTGGCCTCCTTTGCCACAAGAACACATTGCTGGCTCATGTTCAACCTTGTATCCACCAAGGCCCCCCCCCCAGGTCCTTTTCTGCCAAGCTGCTTTCCAGATGGTTGGTCCCCAGCACATGGTGGTGCCTGGGGTTGTTCCTTGCAGGTGTAGGACTTTGTACTTCTTCTTGTTGAACTTCATGAGGTTTCTGTCAGCTCATTTCTCCAGCCTGTTGAGGTCCCTCTGGATAGCAGCATGATCCTGTGGCGTTATCAGCCACTCCTCCTGTGATGGGTTTACCTTTGGCTGGGAGCCAACCGCACACAACTGCTCTCTCACATCCCCCCCCTCCCCAGATATGGGGGAGAGAATTAAAGGGGTAAATGGGGAAAAAAGACTCATGGGTTTACATAAGAACAATTTAATAACTAAACTAC
>NW_010130734.1:0-42612 GCF_000699245.1 Pterocles gutturalis | reverse complement strand
TTTTATATAAATAAAATATATTACTTTTTCTCTTGTGCGAGTGCAGCGCATAACTGACTTCTTCTGCAACAGCCTCCAGAGCCATATTAGTCATTTAAGTGACCATGTCTAGTCTGCCTACGGAGAGCTGAGGAAGCCAATGTTCCTCTTGGGTTTTAATACCTAATTTCAAACTAAATTGTTGAAGCTTTCCCTTTTTTGCCCATCTATTGGTTAGAGCATTTGGGAAGCTAATCTGAAGGGATTTAGCTCTACATTACTCATGTCCTAGGAAGGTTACTTACATTTTAATGAATCCCAAGTGCCTCCTTTCTTCACTATTCTTGTTAAAGATGAACCACATAGAAGCCTTAGGCCAGAGGGAGAATGATAAAGAGTCAACCCAACATTAATCTAGGAGTCGGACTTTTCAGCTGCATCAGAAGAGTTGACTAAATTTGAAACACATATAGTTAGCCTCCTGCCTGTGCCTACATGTGAACTAGGTGTCTAAGGTCCATTATGGCCTAGAAAGCAATTGGGCTCACCCATTGGTAAGAGGTCTACTTTAGAATGAGAGGAATTGTCTTTGAGACTCCATGGTTTGTACTGGCTACTTCTCTGTAGACTCTTATGGGATTTTATATTCCAAGTGCACGGGTAGGCTTTATAACCCTGTAGCCCTGTAATACAGCATTGCCATTGCTAATAACAGTTTTGCACTGAGTTTTCAATGCCTCGGGACAGAGGGTTGCCCTCTGAACTTTTCTTGACACTCCAACAGCTTTGTCTTATCTACTTTATCTGTGACAGCAATTTTTCTAATTCACGAGATCTAAGCCTACTTTCTTGTATTTACCGTAGAATCACAGCAGGAAGCACTTATTCTGTGTAGAATGAGATATTTTCAACACTTAATGATGCAGCACAGGGAAACACAGGCTTGATATGATAGCAGAGATGCTGAGAAGTGGAGGCAGATGTGACAAGGGCAGTACAGACGTGGGATAACAAGCGGTGGGACACAGCCTCAGCACTGGAGACCTCCCGTCTACAAACAACTCATCCACCAAGGGCAGTACAGACGTGGGATAACAAGCCTCAGCACTGGAGACCTCCTGTCTACAAACAACTCATCCATGGTAATTTCTAGAAATGCAAATCTGGAATTGGAGAAACCTGATTTTTGGGGTAGCAGAGCAAGAAAATGGAACCTAAAATGCGTTTCTTACATATAATGATCAATTAATTGCCTACACTAGAAACATGCAAAAGTGGAAAATTGTGCTTAATATGAAAGGGCCAGGTTTATAGCACCATTGCAGCATGTTCCCACCAATATTCAAGAACTGAATTGATGTACTATTGCACTATAATCAACTAGATTCCAGACAGTCTGCCTTGGATTTTCCCAGACAATATACCTGGATAGTTTGTAATAATACAAAGAGAAAGAAAGGCATCTTTTCACAAGACCATTATTAAGCTTTCAAACACAGACAAATGCAATACCAGCACAAGAAAAAAAGTAGTAATCCTAAACTCATTCAGGTGGTGCAATAGAACGATGCTGTATACAAAATCCTGTCTATCTCAACCAGTCTCCTGTTCTGAGAATTTTTCTATCAGAAAACAACATCAGTTTTGCAATAAAGGAGCACTTAGAGTACTTTGTGCCCTATGTGAGGTTTTACCACAGAAGTGTGCTTTATGATATGTGCTCACCGCAGAAAGAATATGGTCTTTAAATATTTTGGGGAATGTACTGATTTAAATAAAGAGAATATTACAGTATATTCCTGCAAAAATTCCACTGAAAAATGCTTATACGTTTTAAATATATAAACTCCTGAGCTATGTACAGTTGTTTGGTTGTATAATCTGCTGCAGTATTACAGACGTGTTCTTGCTTAGCTGACCTTGGAGGGTAGACAATTACTTCAAACTGTTTAAAACTGTTTGGAGAGAGAAAAAACATGTCCATTTGTGACAAGCAGTCATTTGGACAGAAACACTAACTAAAAGAGTAAATAGGGTCTGCCAACAGAGTGTCAAATGCCACAATTAGTTAAAATGCCATGACAAAGACCTGGACAGAGTCTGTGGGTCAAATCCTGGCTTCAAAGCCATTTCCCTTGGAGGACAGAGTTGCATGTTCAGAGGTGACACTCCCTCAATGCCAGTTCTGTTCCTATGCACAAATATTTCCTTTACATAGGGTTACAGCAGGCTAAATTCACATTTCATCTTGCCTGGTATAGCAAAGAGAGAAATGTTTAGCTACTGTAAAAGGAACGACTCTGTGCAAAGTCTACAGGAGAATGGAAAGCGGATATTTAGGGCATTCTTATGCATGTATGTATGCTCAAATCTTTCTGATCTACTTTTGATGCTGATCAGTGAGACACAGCTATTTTCACAGTGCAATTTCCAACCATTGCAGGTGGTAACCAGCTATACTGTGAAGCAATCTGAATTTCATCCCTTTTGGATAGGAAGGCGCTACTATTGGAATGAATGCCTAGACCATTAAACTCTGAAATACTAACGTATTTCTGAAAGCCTGTAATATTCTTTTTAGCATAAAAAATGCTGGATCATAATTTCAAAAGCAAGTGAATGTTTTGATCATTGGGAAAGCGTTAAATTAATTAACAATGCCAGAGGAAAGAATTCAGTGCAGAATATTAGCTAAAATCTCCAGTCACCCCCAAAAGAGCAGGAAGAAATCACAGCAGTGCAAATGTGTGCTTATCTGTTTTGTTTTGGTCTAGAAAAATCCCTTCAGAAGAGAATATTTTTGACTGCATAGAAGTAGAGAGCATTGCTTGAAGCCTGTAAAATTTTGAAGAATATCATACTTTGACAAGCAGACAAGAATGATCACGCCAGATCAGTGGTCTATCCGTCCCAAAGCCTGTCTTCCATAGGACAACAGAAGGTGTTTGAGAAAGGACAAGTGTGTGCTGATCACTCACTTCTCTGAAATATCTTTACAGCTCCCAGTGATCTGTGGCCCTGACACTTTCAGACCAAGAGAAGTTGTCTTCTGTATTCAATACTTTTAAACTATATGATGTTAGCTATGCCTGCATGCAGCCCTTGATGAAAGGCAGATCTTCTTGTGTTTGCATTGTAATTCGTTCCTGCTCCTTGTGCACCTGCAATAATGTAGGTGTAGTTTGATCTTTTAGATACATTTCTTCCGGTTCAAATGGCTTATGAATGTCTTTAATTTTAATGACATTTGTATGATTTCTATTAAATCCTTGAGGCACTCCGTGATTGTACCAGATATTGGCACTTTTGTTAGTTTGAAACTCTTATGCCAACTGCTTCCATAAGGTTTGTAACTCTACAGAGATGCTCCCTGGGTACTGGTGGTTTAAAAGCTACATTGACTTTAACCATGTGCTGAACTTCCAGTTCGCAAACTCTGTGCTACAATAACTAGCAAAAAAAAAAAAATGGGGGGAGTGAGGAGGAACTTATGGCTTTCACAAATCTTTTTCAAGTCTGACTTGTGCAGTTCTGCCAGAACTTTTTATTTTCTGTCAGTTGTTGTTTCAGAGTTTTAACTCACCAGTCTCCTCTTTAAAACTTGCAAAAGAATGCAATAGAAAGGGCTGAAATTCCAAGGTGGGAAAAAATAATGTTTCCATTATAATGTGAAGATGCCTAATGTGTTCAATTTTGGATTAGGTACTCTGGAAAGAAGTGGTGGGTTTGTATAGGACTCTCTGTGATTTGTTACGACAGAGACCAATTTGTCATTTATTATTTATCTGTTCATTCATCTTTTATATTTTTTTCTTTCCTGCTAGACATAAAAATACCAAAAAAAAAAAACCCCAAACAAACAAACAAACAAAAAACCAAAAAAACCCAAACCACCAAACCAAAACAACAACAACAACAACAACAACAACAACAAAAACAAACAGGGAGGAAAGGTATTAAAGATTTTATTTGAAAGATCAATTGCACTTTGATGAGCTTACTTTGCTTATTAAATTGAAAGTTCACAGTTTTATCAGTTTGATATATGCATAAAAATGGAGTACTAAAAGAAAAGAAAAAAGCAAAAAATAATTCATAGAAACATCACTCTTTTTCTGATTATTACACAATGGAATACAAAAAATAGGAACAAAAATTTTTTTCTAGTGACAGAGTAATGATTCTTATTTGAATCTACATTTTAGTTAATTTTGCTTTGGGACATAAGTTAATAGAATATTGATGACATTTGAACTCAAAACTACGTGTTCTGTAAACAAAGATTGTGTAAATTCTAATAGGTCGTTTTGCCACCTGATCTCTGACCCTCAAAATGTGGGTATGTTTCCTGAGAAAGGATAAAAAAGGATATATGCACTACTACATGTTTTTTCTGCTTCTCAAATATGAATTTTCACTTCCTTATTTACAGAAACTATGCCTTGGGTTCTGTAAGGACTTAAGCATAACAATATGTTTGGTTGCAACATCGTATTGGCAGATTTTGAGTTTTTTAAAATTTATTTTTCAAGTGGACCGATTCATTATAAAAATGTTGCTGTTCAGCCAATCAGAGTCTTAACATGCAAACTAGTTAATCAGTCCTGCTCATTTTGGCAAGGGCTAGGACTAAAAAAAAACAATAAACCAAACACAAAATATATCTTCTTATATAATACAAAGCTGTATTTTTGTTAGTAAAAGATTCTGGAGAGTGGATCACAACAAGTTCATTTGCAGGATATATTATCCTCCCTCTGGCAGTTAATACATAGGTTAAAAATAGTACTATATGTTCACAGCTTTTTATGTTATTAACTCTTGGTTTTGAGCAGTTAAAACCGAGGAAAATCAGCACTATTGTTTCAATGGCATAATTTACAGTATGAATCAGTATGGTGTATCATAAAGATGATAAAGATTTAATTTGCAAAGTAAAGATTATTCTTTTCTTTTAAACATAAGCCTCATTTTAACTGAATTATTATATGTAGTGAAGCTATCACATTTTTTTCAAGACATAGAAGAGTACATTTAGTCAATTTGTGAGAATAAATCTTAACTGCAGTGGGCACACAATATTAAGATAATATCCCTATTAAATTCTTAAGATAGAGATAAAACCACCTGTTGCCCCTAAGAATGCTTCCTTTATTCTTCTATGTGTTTCTTTCTTTTTGTACTTGCTATTATTTCTCTTGAAAAGTATTTAAGAAAAAAAAAACTTATTTTGTCCGCAAGTTCTTCTTGAAGTGTTTGCAATAATAAATCAGGTTATTATTTTAATAAATCTGAGTTTCCTGAGCTCATAAATTTTGTTGAAGAACTTATTTTATTACACCACCAAGTAAGGAAATATAGTATGAGAGTTACTTTGCAAGTGAACCAGTGAGCTGTCCTGGTTTATAGAACACATTCACATGTTTAAGATCCACCATCTTTTCCAAAACTCAAATATACCCTTGCAAGTCTTGTTGACTGTGTGAGTCATAGACTCAGGTACCATTTATCTCTCAGAAAGTATAAAAATAAAACTAAAAAAAACATGTTATACATCTGTATAAGAAATGTTGCATATATTTTCTCTTCCCATGAAAGCTGATATTGACTGTCACTGAAATAATGTTGGTTTTTATGCTATACCCAGTGGAGGACACTCTGTGCAAGTGAAAATTAGAAGAAAGGGAAAAAAAAGGAATGAACAAAATAATTGTTTATGACTGGTATTTTGGGGCATAGCTCACCATCTTCCCAATGTGCCAAATCAGGAAACACTTCAACAAACAAGAATTTAATGAAGCATGTTTTCAACAGAAATAAGGAAGCTTAAAAAATGTCACACTTTCAAGACAATATGTTTTAAACTTTTTGAAAAGTGAAATGCAATTAGAGCTTGAAATTAAAATTGCAGTTGCTCAGTGCTTAAGGATGGAGAATGGAAAAGAAATTAGTTATGGTGGTGGCAGAATGCAAAGTTTCAGATTCAGTCCTTTAGAAAGCAGCGGGGAAACAAAGGATCAAATAATGACACCAAGCAATACAGCTGCTGACTCACCGAGTGTGGGGAAAAACATAAAGTCAGTTAAACGCAGTTTTGTGGGGATTTCAAGAATATTGGTGGGTTGACAGAACTGAAACACAAGCTTAGACCTGCTGAGAGATCAGACTAGTAATTTTCACATTGCAAGTCCTTTCAACATTTCTTGAGGATTTTTCTGTTTTGTCTCAAACATTGTGAAAAAGCAGTGAATTTGAACTCGTTCTAATAGGTGATACATAATACAAACAGTGTTTGATTTTACTAGGGGTTCATAAAAGATCTAAACTCAACATGTTAGTTCAAAATTGCTGCAGAAAGGAGCTTAGCTGCATGTGAAAAATACAGAAACACTTCTAGCCCAAAGGTGACAGGACAAAATGTTCTAGCATGTTGTCAGTTTGTAGTTTCTCCATATATCTGTGGTAATGCCTACAAAATCAGAGGGACAGGTTAGAAGTCCGTTTTAGTTTCATGTTCCCAAGTATACTGAAACGTTTGCTCAGTAGTTTATGCTGGCTATAGGTTGGTATCTTTGGTCTTTTTGGAGAGCTGAATACATCAGACACTGGTCAGAAAAAGTTATCCATCCTCCCTCCCTGCACTTCCCCAAGGCATGAGAATGCACAAAGTAAGAGAAAGGCTGCTGAAATAATTTGTTTTGCCTGCCTGTAAAATCTTGGTGGTTAAGAACTGCTTGCATTGCAGTCACCCTCCTCAGCACTGTTTTCTGCCTCTTGAAGTACCACATACTAACAGTCAGTCTAATGAAAAACAAATAACCCTCTCCATCACACAAAGCGTGCTCAGTATTTAAATAAACTTAAAATACTTGAATTTTTCGAAGACTACTTCTTTCAGATTTTTGGTAATACTTGCATATTATTTACAACTATGTTTATAACATGTAAAAAAGACTATTTAAATGGAAGATAATTAGATTATCTCTCTGGTTTATAGTAGTCTTGTGTTAGAGTTGCTGCTCATTTATTTTTAAAATAAAGCAAGAACACGTAGGGGTGTTTTTCAGGATTTTTTGTTTTGCCTTTTTTTTTTTATTGTTGGGGTTTGGAGAGAGAGGACTGATTTTTTGTTTTGCCTTTTTTTTTTTATTATTATTGGGGTTTGGAGAGAGAGGACAGACAGTGCTTTAACAGTTTTATGCAAAAATTGCTGTGTCTCATAACTGACATATTGCTTCCTTGTATCTTAGACACTAACTAGCTGATTCACCACTGCAGATGGTGAACACCTTTTGGCTAACAGTGCTTCCCATATTATAGTAGAGGAATGAAAAAAGGGCAAGCTCCATATCTATAATGTATTGATTACACTTTCTAAATGTGCAGATTCTTCAAAGATTCAGGACTTGCAGAAAGAAAAGAAAGCAATTTCAATTATTCCTCCTTTTGAAAAAAAATAGATTTTGCAGTACTGTTAGAATTCACGTTTTAATCAGATTGTACCAATAAAAATGCCAGCCTTATATCTATCTAGATTTATCTCTTCATTCCTTTAAAAATAAATACAAGTTGGCTTTTTAAAAAAATGGAAATCTGAAACAAAGCCTGATGTGCTACTTAAATTTATGGCACAGACATCCACAACCATTCTCTTTGTAATCCTATAAGTGTAGAGACAAATTTATCCCAGATCTTTTTGTTTTAAAATTAACTTGACACTTGCACAGATCACGAACCTAATCTCGTTCAGTGCTTTTTCAATCTCTACATATTCAGTATAAATACAAAGAAATTCTGCTGTCAGTGAAACACTTCACTTTTATTTAAGCATGATATGATCAAAATCAAGTAAATTTTGCTTTATTTTAATATTTGGTTCTGAGCAGATGCATCTATTGAAATCTCCAGTGAAATTTCATATTTCTAATTCGTGCCAAGATTAACTTTTATTCCTGAGGTCAAGAAGCTTGCAGCTTACTCGTTTTGCTTTATGTTTCTTTTATTATGAAGTTGGTATTCTACCCTGACACAGATCGGTGCAAAAGGTTAGTGATATCCATGGAGCAGACTTTGCATAGAACTCATGAGACAATTTCAGAGTAAATCCATCGAGTTCACATATTTGGCAAATTTTGTTAAGTCCAGGGGTCATCTTCTCAGGAAGCTCGCTATTTCCAAATGTGGTAGGTTGACCTTGACTGCCTGCCAGACCCCCACCCAGCTGTTCTCTCACTTGCCCTCATCAAGAGAACAGAAAGAGAAAATGAGGTGAAAAAACTCATGGATTGGGATAAAGGCAGATTACTAAGTAAACCCAAAGCTGTGCACTGAAGCGGAGCAAAGGGAAGAATTTGTTCCCTACTTCCCATCAGCAGGGAGGTGTCCAGACACTTCCTGGGAAGCAGGGCCTCAGTACACGTATCCGTTGCTTCAGAAGACAAATGCCATAACCCCAAATGCTCCCCCTCCTCCTCCTTTTTTCCCTCAGTTTTTAATGCTGAGCATGAGGTCACACGATATGGTATATCCCCTTGGTAGGGTCCTGGCTGCGTCACCTCCCAGCCTCTGCCCTGCACCCAGCCTACTGGCCTTTGGGGTGAGCGTTGGAGAGAAAACTTCGGTGCTGCGTGAGCCCTGCTCAGCAATAACCAAAACACTGGTGCGTTATCAGGTCTGGTTTAGCCACAAATGCAAAGCACAGCACTATGTGGGCTGCTGGGAGGAAAATTAACTCCATCCCAGCCAGACCCTGTACTCCAAGGAATGCTAATGCATGCTGTTTATGTATTGAATTCAGATATCCGACCTTTGTGAGACATCTTCTATCCTCTCTAGTTCAAATGAATCGTAAACTGAGTCTGTGCATCTGAAAAAGCTGCAGGGGATAAACTTGCACAATAAAATATTAAGCTCAACTTAATTAGACACATTAATGATCAGACCTTTGGTAAAAAGCAATAGGGATTTTTTTTTTTTTGCTAATTTTTGTCACACAAACAAAGTGCCAAAGATCTTGGAAACAATTCAGAAGAGAACTTGTTAGGGGGAAAAAGGAAAACATTAAAGGGGTATTGGGAGGGGGAAAGAATAAAGAAGAAAATAAGTTATTGCAGGCTTCCTGGTGGTCTTATTAATTTTTGTTTTGTGCATTGTAAATTTAATTAACATAATCCCATTTGAAGTGCAATGTTTTACATGTAAGAAAAATATCCTAATGACTGATCTTAAAAGAGAAAGGAGAAAAGGAATTAAGCTAAACTATATTACAGAAGGTTAAGTAATGTATGTTCACTTGCTTTTCAGTGAGCTAAATACCAAGATTAATATTTAATTAGCGCATATTAAGGAACAACTAGCTTATTGGCATTTCATGGCTGTGTCTATATTCAAAGAAACTGATCTTTTGTTTTTTTCTCATTAAAAAAAGTGAAGTAAAACCAAGTCTCTGTTACAATTATCTTAAGACAACTAATTCTCAACAAGACACTGTACTGGTTGGGACGTGATTTCAGTCACAATAGTGTTCAAGGTCATGTGACATTTCTACCAAATGATTTTTTCGCTTCTCACCTTCTTGAATGCAATGTGTGACAACAGATTTTTATTTCAGTTTTTATTCTCAATGTAGAGTTACAAGTGCTCAGGCTGGTTTTCTTGATTTTCTAATGGAAGAAGAAATGTGTGATTGTTCATGTACATATGAGATATACGTGTTTAAAAGTTTTGTTCTGAGGTAGTTAGTTTTTGAATAAAGAAAAGTGTGTGCTTAACGTATCTTTCTCCACAAATTTTATTTCTCCTAAAAATATTTTAGTGCAACCTGTGAAAGAAAAAGCTTAAAGATCTTCAAAAATCCAAACATTGAAAAATTGTGTTCTTGGGAAGAAGGGATTTGATTTGAACATCTCAATTTTTAAATAAAACTCCTGAAAATCTCCACCACCTGTTAAATTCATTATTATTTTTATACTAATCATCTTTTAAAAAACTGTTTTCTAGAATCACAACAATGAGAAGATTCATTAGTAAAAGCTTAGATTTGTATCTAATTTTTCAGAACCAGAACCGAAGAACTAAAGCAAGAAAATGCTGTTAGAACTTATAATAAAATTATGAAAGAGAATTTTTATGCAATAATTCCCTATGATGTTTGCTGTAGAAATATTCTGCAGTTGCTCAGAATGGGATTTGAATAAAGGACATCCAATTTCATTTAGATGCTGTCAAGTTCTCTTTGAAAAATAACATAATCAATCATCCATAATGTTCCAGTTAATCTTGGAAACAGAAGAGACAGAAATGGAACCACCTTAATCAGATGCTTAATACTGAATAGTTCATAGTAATATATTCTCTAGTATCATAGCTAGAGTAAATGCAGTTTTCAGGGTACTGCAGTAAAATGAATTGTAAAGTAGCAGAAATCAGAAGATTGGGAAAAATTGCATAACCAATACAAAAACCCAAAATAAAACTAATGAATGTTGTTTTTTTTTTTTTTGTGATATTTTGGCATTATCTTCAAAGCAACGTGAAAGAAAAATGTCTTTATCAAATTAGTAATAAAATATGAACATAGGTTTAGAGTTATGCAAAACACAAGTCTTTTCAGAATCATACTGGGAATATAAAACATTACCCATTATCTATGAAACCGGGTTATCTCTTCCTGGAAAGAATAAACCAAAAGTTATAAAAGATAAAGATGATAGTAGCCCTCCACGTTCCAAATATTTAAAAAAATATTCCCAGTATTAAGTATCTACATTATTAGCATCGTGAGTATTTTTGACTTGTTCTCCATCTACATGTGTTTAGTTTCACACAACTATATTTCACTTAATCATTTGCAAAGTTGGGGATAATGCAACACTAATTTAGGAATAAATTATATGTGCTTTTATCATGGGAAAAAAAGGGAAGGAAGGGAAGGGAAGGGAAGGGAAGGGAAGGGAAGGGAAGGGAAGGGAAATGTGAGGACTATTTAAACCTACACTTTTAAAGCAAGAACCTTCCTTCTTTTTCACCTTCTGAATGTGACATTCACACTGGTAGTAAAACTGTGTGGTTTTCAGGTCATACAGTGTATACACAAGGAAGCATGATGGAATGTTAGATGCACAGATATCAGTGCTGGGGTACACTCAAATTCTGTACATGGTAACAGTCTCCAGACCTGCCTTGTACAGGTCAGCATAAAAGGGTATGACATGATTTGCCCAATGAAATAGAGGAAAGATTAACACTAGTGCTCAGAGTACTAGTGGTTGAAAAGCTGCAGTTCCTAAAATAGCATTTCTGAAGGGAGAAGGAAGTTAGAAATTATCTCCATTCACTAGCACTGAAAGACATATTATTTCTTTAGAGATATCTTAAGAGGAATATATTATTTCTCTAGTCTTTCCACATTTCATGCACATAGAATGCTGTTACCAGTTTTCACCTTCTAATATTTTTAATTCACTTCTAAATTGGAATTGGCTGGGTGGTCGCAATCAGAGAGTTGCAGTCAACGGTTCAATGTCCGAATGGAGACGTGTGATGAGTGGTGTTCTGCAGGGATGAGTACTGGGACTGGTGCTACTTAACATCTTTGTTGGTGACATGGACAGTAGGATGGAGTGCACCCTCAGCAAGTTTGCCAATGACACCAAGCTGTGTGGTGTGGTGACACGCTGGAGGGAAGGGATGCCATCCAGAGGAACCTGGACAGGCTGGAGAGGTGGGACCATGCAAACCTCATGGAGTTCAACAAGGGCAAGTGCAAGGTCCTGCACATGGGTCGAGGCAATCCCAAGCACAAATACAGGCTGAGAGGAGAATGGATAGAGAGCAGCTCTGAGGAGAAGGACTTGGGGGTGTCAGTAGATGAAAAACTGAATATTAGCACGTAGTGTGCGATTGTGGCCCAGAAGGCCAATTGGATCCTGGGTTGCATCAAGAGGAGCGTGGCCAACAGGTCAAGGGAGGTGATTCTGCCCCTCTACTCTGCTCTTGTGAGGCTCCACCTGGAGTACTGCGTCCAGGACTGGGCCCCCAAATGCAAAAAGGACATTGAGCTGTTGGAGTGGGTTCAGAGGAGAGCCACAAATATGGTCAGAGGGCCGGAGCACCTCCCCTATGAGGACAAGCTGAGAGAGAAGGGGTTGTTCAGCCTGGAGAAGAGAATGCTCTGGGGAGACCTTATAGTGGCCTTCTAGTACCTGAACAGGGTCTACAGGAGAGATGGGGAGGGACTTTTTACAAGGGCATTTAGTGACAGGATGAGGGGTAATGGATTTAAATTGGAAAAGGGCAGATTTAGATTAGATATTAGGAAGAAATTTTTCACTGTGAGGGTGGTGAGGCAGTGGCCCAGGTTGCCCAGAGAAGCTGTGGATGCCCCATCCCTGGAGGGGTTCAAGGCCAGGCTGGATGAGGCTTTGAGCAACCTGGGCTAGCGGGAGGTGTCCCTGCCCATGGCAGGGGGGGGTGGAACTAGGTGATCTCTACAGTCCTTTCGGGCCCTAACTGTTCTATGATTCTATGCTTCTGTGCATTTAAAGTACATGTATGAACACATTCACAGAGTGTCATTTGAACATTGGTATACCATTAGCAAAGCTTCACATTCAGTCTACACATTCAGCAGTTGTTCAATGTTATGAAGCTAGCAGGAGAAGCACGTAACACGCATTTCACTGGAGATGGAATTTGGGATCATATTAATTAATTCATCACTATAAATCACAGGAAGAGAGTATATCTTGTTAGCTTCACTTACTCAGATACTAATCAGTGGCTCATTAACTTTAAAAATATCAACCTGGTTGAGCTATCATTGCTCTGCACAGTAGACTAATGAGTCACATTACAGAGAATGCTACATGGCACATAGAAAAATTGTTTTTACCCATTATCCAAGCTACATGCACAAAATCTTATGGTAAAATCAGTGGTAAAGCCATCATTTAGACAATGACAAAAAAGCCTTGTAACTTGACCTCAATTTTTGTGCCTTATTTTGCTGCTAAGTGTTACTTAGCCCCAGTCCTACTTGATTTGTACATGCAATGCTCTCATTTGTTCTAAACAAGGGAGTCCACATTACCTCAGAAGAAAAGAACTAGGCCTCATCCATCTTTGCTGTTACTGGGAAAAATTATTCACTCATTCTCAAAGGTTAGTTTTATATTATAAGACATAGACAAACAGAATTAACCACAAATCCAATATTATTAAATCCTTATATTGCAGCAATTTTAAAAGTCTATGATATGAAGAACAATTTTTAAGTGTGAATAATAATACCATCAACACTAAATGAGTCTCCTGTAATTAGTATGGTCACAATAGCCTAAACGTTAGCTGGTTCAAGGGGTTTTTTTGTGCTCCAAAAGGACTAGAATTTTACAATGAAACAATGTTTATTCATAGTCATTTTTGCAGAGGTTTCCAGGTACCAAAGTAAATTAAATCAGAAGAGCACAAACAGAGTTAAGTAGGGGCTCAGTATTCGTAAAAGGTACTCTGAAGTGTCAGTATACTCAGCCAAATGCAATAGATGTAATTTTCTGAAAGACACAATTATGCCAAGACTGCCAGTGTAGGCATGAGAGCAACAAGCCTTCACTAGTTTCTCGGTACTGAGCATCAGGTTGATTTTAGCAGAGCAAACATGTAAAAGAAGTATACACTTCTAAGTTCAGGCAGATTTACAGAGTGGAAGAGGTAGTTCAACATCTATCTCTGTTCACACATTTTGCAGGCTTGTCAAGTCATAGACTGAGGATGTTTGCTGGGCCTCTGCTTCATATTTCCTCACACGGTACTTGGAATGACACGCAGCCTGGAGCATGGCATTTGCAACAGAAGAAAAGGAAAGCAATCAGCAGAAAGAAATCTCTGGCAGCAAACTATCACTTTGTACATGTGTGCATGACCTGGCTCAGCCATCAGAAAGTTCTATGTACAGTCCCATCCACCAATACCTACCTGCATAATGTCCTTCAAGGCATGAATTTCTCATGTGAAATTTCTCTTAACTTAAAGGTCTCTATCTTATAATCAGTACAATTTAAATTGTCATCATTAAGCAAACATAGAAAAATGTTTGATGTTCAAACAACTTTACCTGAGCTATCGAAAGTCTGAAAACATGCAATGATTTAAGCACACACCATTGCAGTGAGGATCTTGGTGTCTTGCCAGTGCTTCTGGTCTTAGGGAAACATTGCAATTTTTCAAGGTAATTATGGCATATTTTCTGACAGCCTAAAATACTCCTCAAATTGAATCAAAATAGATGTATCTGCTAACCTCTCCTAGAATGTATGCAGCAGAATACCATTGCTCATTTTTAATGATTAGATTGTTTTTAACTACTAGAATAAGGCATTAGATTATTATATAATTGAGTACTTGTGGTGGCATCCAGAACAGCTTCCAAAAAAAGTTACAGTAGTCATGGAAATCAATGCATAGGTTAGTTGCCTTCACTTTGATTGTATTTAGAAATTCATTGATTAGCTCAATTTGGTGGAGTGTTCCTTTGGTCCCAAATGTTCAGCACTGAACTGTGAAACCTGAACATAAAAGAATGCCTGGGTTAATCTTCTCCAAGGCCAGAGTGCAAGATAAGTGGAAAGTGTCACAGACCTTTGGTTTAATGATTCATGCAAAGGTTAACCTTTCTTGTTTGTAATTCTTTGTTTTTCTATTTTGCTGTCAGGGTACCAGGACTGGTCATTTTTCTCCTGACTGTAATCTGTATCTACCTGGAGTTAGATGAAGACACTGGCACAACATTCAGGCTCTTACTTCAGATTTGTCAACCTGTAATCACGGTTTTGAATGGCACACACGAAGAGTGATGCAGCTCTTACTGTTGTTAAAGACTGTGTGTTTAGTTGTTCAGAAAGTGTTCTTCTCTGTGTTTAATATTACACTTTTTATGCAATGTGAACCTGGTATTTGCAGGAAATGTGAGTGAGGTGAAAGCAGTAATTATGTAAAGGATCTTGCACCACTGGAAGGGCGTGAATCACAATGAGTGATGATACCTGCCTCCTTAAAGTACTTAAGTACTTGGTGGTACCTTTCCACTGGGTGGCCGGAGTGTCTTAGTGTCTTGTCTTATATTTTGTTGTCTTTTATACTTTGAAATGCTGCTCTTGACCTTTGTGTCCTTGCTATATCTACTAACCACAGAAGAGATGATGAACAAAGCAGAAGAAGAATAAATTAATCCTATACTGACAGCTCTGGAATGTAGTTTCTATCTTAATTTATTTTGAAGATGTTGTTTCTTACTGTGAGTTTAAAAACATACTTTTTGGCATGTAAAGTTCATCTCACACTCACAGAGCAGCGCAGAGACAGAAGGCAGCAGTGGAGCCTCAGTGCCCCAGTCAGAGACACCAACTCCTGTCCTGGTCCCCCAGGGCTGTCCCAGAGACCATCAGCCCCACGGGACCTGCAGGATGGGGCTCATTAGAGGATGCAGGGGAAGAGCATCCTGGAATTGTGCAAGACTTATTATGAGATGCTTAAGGGAGAAACCAAAGGTGGAGAAAGGGATGGATTGAAGTGAAATGAGGCAGAGAAAGAGTGGGACAACAGAGGTATAAGGGGAAAAAAATATGACAGTTGCCTCTAAACACCTTGCTGGTCGGCATGTTGGTGTGGTCTTGTTGTGTGCCTTGTCAGCACAGTCTCTCCTGTCTTCTCATTAAATTCTATTTCCAATGCTTTTCCTGGGTGAGGTACTCTATTCTGTGTGTATGTGTGTGTTTGGGGTCTGAGCACAGCAAACTGGAGTCTGTATGTGATGGGCAGTGAATACCAAGCAGGACTGGCCAGTGAGTAGGGTAAGAGCTTTGGAGACACACGTCAAAGCTGGATCCTGGAGAGACCAGAGAGTCTGTGGGCTGGCTGCTGGAGGGGCCAGGAGGTTTCAAACAACTCCCAGAGAAACTGTGGGGTCTGGGGGTTGATTGAAAGACTGTGTATGTGTGTATGTGTGCATGAGGCACTGGTGGCTAGGGCATCCCTGCTGGGGAAGAGCCAGCATCTGAGCCCAGGTGCTCAGGGAATCCCTGTGTGTGCTGCTCTGCAAAGCGGTCTGATCTCAACCAGCAACCCAAGGGGGGCTGCAGCCTCAGGGGACTCTAAGTGCAGCTGCCAGTAACTGGGGAGACTGGCATCTAGGAGCTGATAGTGGGCAGACTGGGTGTCTGAGTCCAGCTGCTGGAGGCATCTACCTTGTGCGTGTGTACGCATATTTAACCAGTAATGGACCTCCATCTTGCTGAGCCAGAGAGGGCAGCAGGATCAGGCCGTTGGCACTGTATGCATCCATGTGAGAGCTGCACTTTCTGTCCGTGTTGGTCTGTGCTGCCAGCTGTGTGTGTATGTCTACAGGTGCTGTGTGCATGTGTGCCCACTGGGGACACGTGCCCAGCTTTGCTACTGGCTGAACCTGAGGACAAGGAGCAGAAGCCTCACCTCTGTCAGGCTGTGAGAGCTACTAACAAATATTAAATAAATCTGATGTATGTGGTGAGAAAGGATGAATGTGTCAGTAGAAAAATTTCAGGCCCTTCTCTTTTCTGTGCCATTGTCTTACGTGTATGGAATAAAACTGACATCCTGCACTTCAAAGACTGAGAGGATCACCTTTGTGAAATCTCCAGGTCCTAATCAGTGGATATGACTCATGTGATTGCTTGCCCCAGCACAGGGTACACCTCTAGAAAACCCAGTGACAGAATCTGGATCTGTGTGTGATCAGGCAATAGCACCACAGGCTCCCAGGAACCCAGACCCTGGCCTCTTCACCACTGTTTAAACATGCTAACTCGTGTCATCCTCTGTGCTTGCTGCCACACTGACCGTAAAGGAGGTAAAGTTACAGCAGTATCAGGTTCTATTTCTACCCTTTGCTTGTGTAAGTTGTTTTGGTTTGTGGCAGAATTATTTGAAATTATAATGATGCAGGAGGTATATGTCTGTCAACGGGATTACACGCAATCATGCTCAGGGTAATGTGTTTAGCCACGGTGTTAGAAGGATGGTCTCCTAATGAGATGCTCATGTATCTGCTGCTTTTTCTGTCTGCTCACATATATTGTACTACAGAATCACTCTCAGTGTTGTAGGGTTTTTTTATTCTTTCATACAAGGCACAGGTTTTGCCTGCCTACATAAATGCACTTGGTCTACAGGAATCTGGGAAGCTGAAAGAGTGGGATGCAGGGATTTGCATATTCAGGTAAGTGAAGTTTGATGTAAAATATGCCTGTTTCGTTGGTCCTAGGAGACCAAAAGTGCAGCAATGCATTATTCTGTCGTGAAGTTATGCTGTATAGTGCAAAAAGTTTTAAGAGATACAAGTTCTAACTGTAGTCACATCCCTTTCTCCAAACTACATTTGGCAAAGAGAAGCAAAAAAAGACCTATGTGAACATTATCTCAAATGCTTGTAGTTTTATTACAGGAATTATGCTCCCTGGGCCAGTTAGAGCTTCCATATTTTTACATGATTCTTGTAGATTTTTGGCAAATTATCCTCATCATACTAGAATTCCTGTAATGTTGGAGTATGTTCTGTTAAGTCAAAAGAGATATCAAAAATAGATATAAAACCAAATTTATAAAAGATGAATAAATCAAAGACAGCCCATGAAAGAAAGCCAAAATTAAAAAAAAAAAAAATGCAATACTGACTAGACTTTTAAGTGTTTGCAGTACATTGCATTAAATAAGATTTTTGAGACAAAAAGTGTTTCAGCACGGTAGATAAAACCATAAAATGGATGCTGTGGCAGAAAGAGAACAGAGCCATCTGCCTGCTTACTGCTGTGAAATGGGCACTTAGTTAAATTGAAGATAAGGTTTTAAAATCTTTACAGGAACTTTATCACTTTGAAATGGGTTGTTTCCCTGAGTTCTAGTGTGAGTGATATTATTTAGTATTTTTTCAGAAGGACTGGAAATAATGTATAGGGGGCTGTGTATGTAGGGGTCTCTATACTTCTTTAGATAGTGAACTTTTACTTATAAGAAAAATACAGGGGGGAAATCAAAGTAATTCATAGCACACAAAATTGTGTCCCAATTCCAGCTCTACCAAAAACACATGGACTTGAATCATATGAGTCATAGCAAAACAGCTGGGAAAAGAGAAAATCAAAAAAACTAACTATCGTTTCCCCCAAATTTGGGGTCCAAGGCCCATTAACTAATTATTCCTTCGGACAGGAAATACCATGATGGTTCATGTGTTTCATGTAGGAGAAACATCATTCTAAGACAAAACAGTGCTGTTTCTTTAGTCACAAATGTTTACAGTTCGACTTGTCTCAAGAAGCATCTATGAGATTTAAGTACTTTTTAAGATCCATAATCCATGCCATTACTTTCCAGGTGAGGGACTCCACAGTAATCTTGGCATAATTCAGATCCAGTTGAGATGCGTAAAATTCTGACACATCACCTATATTTGGACTTCTGCAACAGCAGAGATCTGTGTGTGAGATAGTTGTACAAACTCCCTTTATAGTCAGAGGAGAGAAAGAACACTTCTAGAGGGTGATTCATCTGGCCTGTTTTAGATGTCAGCCTTGGGAGGAGATGAATCACACTTTGGAAGCGCTTATTTCTTTCCTCTGACTGTAAAGGGAGTTAAGATAATTAGCTCAGATGTGGATGTCTCCACTGTAAATGCACAAAGTTTGGAGAGATGAATCCCACCCCTAGTCTGATAATGAGTAGTATCTTCCTTCCTGAATTGTCCCATTGAAATCAGTAGTAAATAGCACAAACAAAATAGAATAGAAAACAATGCTAGCATGCAGATCCTTTGTTTCTGCAGAATTTACATGACCTATATAAACTTTGATTAAATGTACCAAAGGTCCAGGAAGTAGGGGAAAAACATCCTGTCTACAGTCGCAGGGAAACTGCAGGAAAATCACGGTAAGCAGACAGATAGTTCTATTGAAAGTGGAACTAATGAAGCTTAGATTCCTATGGATTTGTGTTTTGTGGTTGATTTATTTTGTAAGTGATTTTTAATAAGGCTGCTGTTGAACCTCACTTCTTATTAGATGTCAGAGATTCTGCAGAGGCAAGCACTGTTATGACTGCATCAACCGGAGGAAAAGCTCCAGTGAGAAGACAGACATTATTGACGCTTGAGCAACCAGGTAGCACAGAACTCTTGCTTGAAAAGTTGAATCTCTGTGTGTAGCAAGAGACACATGTTTTTTCTCTGTGCTTGGCTTTGTTCAGATGCTGGTGTGATCTCTCTTCCTTACCTGGACACCTACTAACATGACGGGATTTTGAGACCTCTCCTGCTCTGTCAAATTCAACCAAATTTTGCCAGCCAGGTATTTTCCAGAAGTTATTGGGGTAAACTAACAGACTCGGAGCTTTGCATAGATGCATCTGTGCATTTATGTAGGAAACCAAGGGAAATTGCAGGAAGAAATTTGTTTAGGCCCTTCTTAAGATCCTTTCAGAAATCTAATTGTCGAGGACTTCAGTTTTATATCTTATCTACAAGAGAGCCCCTCCAGTCATGTTATGTCCCCTAATATCATGCTGAGAGCACTAGTTCAGCAGTAACAAAGCAAAGTGCCTCCTGCTGCTCTTTAGATGTCTCATATCAAAGTTGTGAAATGACCTGACCCAGGATGTTTATCCAGGAAAGTATTTAAGCACCTCATTTCACAAGGGTCTGGGGGAAAATATATTTCTCTCAGTATCACTGTTCTCAAATTAAACTGCTTTTCCAGCCCAACCTCCATCCCTTCTGTTCATGAGCATTCAGATATGTATTTGGGGTTTGGGTTTTTTTGATGTTTACCACCTATTTTCACAGCATCTTTTCACATTTCTTTAACTGCTAGAGTGCAGAAATGGATCCGTTTTGTCACGGTTTATTCAATGTTTCTCAGAAAACAGGCCGAGTGTATTTTTCTCTTCTCTTCACAGCTCCTTGCTCTCCTCTTTCTTAATCAGGGCAATGACATGTGGTAGCTGTGATAGTCTAATTGCTGGAATAAATTCAGGATGAAGGTGTTACTCCACACGGCAACTCTCAGCCTTTGTCAGCCTCTGTGTCGGCCTACATGACAGACTCCAAACCACAGCACATTTCAGGCGTCTGTTTGTGTATCCAGGTATTTTCACTGCACGTTTCACTAAGGTAGTGGAGCACTTGCTACTGGCAAAGTAAACAATAGCTCTTGAAGTTATACCACTGTAAAACGTTACAAATATTGTGTTTGCATGTACTAGATAAAAGTGGTGTGTAAGAGAGTCACATTAGGACCACCCAGGCTTTAGGCTTTTTTTTTTTTTTTTTTTTTTTAATCTAAGGGGGATCTATAACATCAGGAAAAGAAGTCCCTTTACACACATTGCTGTAGAATGTATGCCTCTGGAGGCATGTTCATGAACTAAAATCAACTTCAACAAATCAAACACAGTACTTCAGTCGAACCACTCTTAGCTGTAATGATCCATACTTATTCCACATCAATCAAAACATAAAAATAAAAAATACAAAAATGAACAGCAAGTGCATATAAGCTGAGGAGAGAAATACCTTCTGTAATGGCAACCCACAAGCTACCATTTCCTCTGTCTTTCCCTCATGGGGATAATATTATTTTTTTCACCAATGTAAAAATCAGTAAAGAATCAATAATCTTTTTCCTAGATTTGTTACGGAGTATTATGTTTGTTCTGGATTTTTGTGTGTGTGTGTTCTACCTTCAGAGTTCGTTAGCTGCTGCCTCCTTTGACACCAGAACTCTGTGCTTTTAGTTTCCACTTAAATCCTTATAACAGAATTTACTGAAATGCAATTACTAGATTCTTGGTTTTATGGACCAAGACTGGCACCTTCTGGTGAATGAATTCACTACAGAAACATGATATCCTCAACCAAACCCTAACAGACTGTGCTTTTATCAAGTTGCTATTTAGAGATATTCCAGTATCCTAGATTTGTTTTCCTCGCTGACTTTAAGCTTACAAAGTCAAAATATTTCACAATACATATACATGAGTAGATTTGCATGTAGATACATAAGCATTTATGTGGAAGTTTATCACTTTATTAAATAATACTCCTCAAATTAGACACATTTTTGCATATAAATTGATTTTTGACTCTGAGACTAGCAAACTGGCTCATGTGCTGGATTGGTAAAAGATAATGAAAGTTATTTGAGGTTATGAAACATCAGAAATAGGATTTAAGCTTGAAAAATAGGGTTAGTGAAAATGTGCGCTATTTATTTCAGGTATTTTTAGCATTATGTTCTACAACAGTGCAGATGTTTCCCAAGCTGGATTGCTGGTTATTTTACAAGCAGGGGATGACAAAGCAGACCGTATTTTACATACATTTGTGATTTGTTTGTTTGAATTGGTGCCACAATTAGCGATGCTTCTGTCACAGTTTCTTATTTATCAAAAGATTCCTGAAGTAAACCTTGGTTTTTGCGGTCCACACCAGAATAATCCGTTAGATCTCCATGACAGAAAATAGAAATTATTCTGTGGAATTATTTAGATGGATTTTTTAATATATCACAATGAGGGAAAGAATAAACATTTCTTGGTTTCGGGTCAGACAGTCTAGATTTTCATGTTTGGAAGCCATTGAAAATGGAAACAAGGCACAGATATAGTCTCCTTGAAAAGTTGTACTTGCTGTCTAGCAGAAGCAGCTTTCTAACATTTCAGGCAGAGATTGATTTGTGCCTTCTGATCCACCCCTACTGCATTATATTACAAGCAGAAGACAGCTTGCGTAAAAAATGGAAAGTGTCTAGAGAAAGTTTAAAGGATCCTAACGTATACTTGATTCCTTCCCTGATGGTTTTTTTTGTGGGATAGATATTCCCTTACGACCTAGCATGCTGGAGAAGATGTGTAGGTCCTGACTATTAATTAATTTGTTAATCAAAATTAAGATTTTTTTTTAATCATAGACTGAATTTAGCACTAGAAAAATTATGAAATTCTGAATAATATGGCTGTGTAAGATAGCAGTCACCAGACCTGACTCATTAAATTCCTTTTAGTTGGATGTTACCAAACTGGTAGAAATTTTTGTCCTTCTCTCAGGCACCAGCATCAGCCACTCAGCTTAAAGGTGATTTGGATGAACCCAATTCTGAAGATTAGGTCACTCTCTGAAACCATTTCATTTTTATCCTACTTTAGTTCCATTCCATCATTGTTTTTAAGGGTTCAGGTAGTTATTGGTGCAGTGGAAAATGTTACCAAATCAACCAGATTCTTTCACAGAAGTCAAGGAACAGTCGTTTTTTGCAGTTATCTTTGATGACTACAGACCCAATTAATCAGTTTGCGTGGTTCCATTTCCCATATTCTTATCCCTTTTGTCACCCAGTCCCATCAGATTTCTGCTGAGTTGCATCCCATCCTCACTCCTAGCATTTCTCCTTCCCACTGTGCCTGCTCTCCACATCTCTTCCCAACCAGGTCACAGTAAAGAAACAAAGATAACAGTACACGAATTTGTAGTTTTTCAGTCTCTTTCAGTCAGTACCTGGCAGGATGCCATTCACATGAAGAATAAGGCAACTTGCTTTTCCTTGAAATAATAGCGTAAAAGCTGCCAACCGATTGTGCTTGATGGGACATTATCACTGGATAAATTGTTTTCCTGCAGCAGCACAACTCACTTTTAGGATTTACTGCGGATAACTAGAATGGGAAGGTTGTGATAGTAATAAGGAAGCGTCTCATAGTTTTAATTTGAAATATTTCTATTTTATTAACCTAAAATGCTTGATAGAGATCATACCCTGGGGTATGTAATGTATTTTGATGTCAAGAACTCCAGTAAAATCAAACCGTGTCTCTAGAGGAGATTAGCTGGGAGGCACAGTCTTGTCCACCCTCTTCTGTACACTTGTCTACATTTTTTATTACTACCGTTATGAAAACTTACAAGCAACAACATTTATACTGTGGAGCAGTACACAAAAATTATCATAATGTGCCATTTGGATGGTAGTCAGCATTTGTGTTTCCTTTTCAGTGTTACAGACCCATCCTTCCAAAGAAAGCATCGTTTTATTCTGAAAATATTACTTTTACGTGTTATTAAGGGAGCCTCTAGGATTTAAAAATAAATGTCTCCAGAAATATTTAATGTTGTTAGAAGGTGAAATAAGAATGAGTGGCAAGCTTTGTTTTCTACCTAGACATTACTTAAGATCCTCGCGCCATAATTGTCTGCAGAAAGAAAAGCAGGTTTGCCTCTCTCTCTTCAAGCAACAGTCAAAAACAGTCACAAAGTTGCCAAGTATTTCTCATAACCAATTAACACCTGCTTGCCTACTTAACAGAGGTTTTAATATTCATAACAGGCAAAGTAGGATGTTTTCAAGAGGAATATCTGTTTTGAAGGTTTCAGCCAGTTAACTCTCATGCCCTACCATTTTGGTTTCTGTGTAATTCCACAGTTATTTTTTAAAATACTAAAGGAAATAGAAGTTGTTCCAAGTGTCTCCTCCTTAGTTCTGCAGACACATAGGACATGCCTTAGTCTGTGTCCATGCAACCATTCCAGACATCTAGAATGAGAAAAAAAAATAGCATTGCCCTTCCAAGTAAAGGACCAGTGAGGAGTGAAATGAGGGAGAAGAGGGAGCAGGAAGGATTTACTGTTGTGAACTTTGATGTTATACGGACATTGTCAGCCCTGAAGACTACAGTCCTCTGCAAAACAAATATAGCACAGGCAGCACTAGCATATGTTTTTTACATGCTGCCTTAGAGACTATGCATACTGAAGAGAGTAGGAGAGCTATCATTAAGTGAGGCAACATGTTAGTGAACAGGGTGTGGGACCGTGGGACCTGAAGCTGATCCTCACTTGATATAAGTTATTACAATTCCATTACATCTCTGCTGTCTCTGTGGGACTACACAAATCTATAGTGGTTGAAAACTCATCCAAGAGACCTGGTTTTGTTCCTGGCAATACTTTTGAACTTCTGCATATGAATTTGGATAGTTCAGTTTTCCATCTAAAATGAAGATACAGCATTGCTTCGCAAAATATGAAAAGGTATGAAAGGAACTCTGAGAGAAAGAGATTAGCATCGCTAGTCAGAGTAAACGCGTTCCCGTCCTAACTGTGGCTATTTGCCATTTTTGTTATCAAGGAAAACTTAGAGCTGCAAAGTAAACTTATGTGGACTCTCCTCACACTTGTCTAATGGAAGTTCAGCTACAGCATCACAGTGGCCATACCCTGCTGCTCCCTTCTCCATTCCTACCGTTTTCTTGTCCTATTCAGGCCAGAAATATACCAGAGTTTTGGGAAGTGTTTTGTCAGTGGTAAGTAGGGAGTCTGGAGCAGATGTTTTGTTTGTCTTGAACGAAATATCTTTTTTACAGTTGTTTGCCTCTGTGGGAAGTGGACTGGATTTGATGGCTCAGCTAGTCCTCCTCCAAAACCATGTTTTTATTTTGCAAAGTACATCTTTATATGACTCACAATCAGATGCCTTGCACATGACAGGTCTGTGAATGTTGTGGAAAAGTGAAGAAGAAAATTGCATTTAAATAGTTACAGTAGAGACTTTTGTAAATCCTGAGTTAGTTTTCTCACAAATCAGACATTCTGTCTCCAAAAAAAATATGTAAGGAATATCTGCCTCAGAGGAATGGTGAGGATACTCCATATGCAGAAATAGAGAGTTTTGGTGTTGTTTCTCCGTGTTCCAGCTGCAGGAATTTAGAGTTGGTTTTATGACAAGAAAAACAAAGAAGGTAATAGATAACCATCAAAATCTTAACAATACAAATTTAGATTAAACAACAGATTCTGTGAATAGATTCTGATCAGCTTGTTTTACAGACAGACAACAGTAATTTTTTTATGCCAGTGCAATTTAGAACATAAGCACAAATTATGTAATGCTTAAACCATTTAATCTATTTCTTTGCCAGACTGTTCTCCATTGTATATGCAGTAACATTTTTTCCACTTTCATTTCAATTTTTCATAGCTGTAGAGCTTCTATTGCTTCCTTTGTGAGATCATTCCCAAGCAAAATAAATCTTTCTGTCAAGCACTCTTCTTTGATTATTCAGTCTAAATTTTTCCTTTCACAATTTCATCCCTCTGCTCCTTTTTACACCTCTTTTTATTGCACTGTAAAATTTGAGTGTGCTCCTGGTTGACTGCATCCTTCAGTAACAGTCCACTAACATGTTCCCTGCTAGCTACTCTTTAGCCAAGCTATGGTACTTAGCCTTTCTCATAAACTTGTCTCTGCCTGTAAAGATCACTGTTCCTTGGACCTATACCTAACATGATAGCCTCAATTGCTTCAGGAATTTTCCTTACACCACAGTTCCTAGGTGTCTCTCCTCTGTATCTTGGATCATATTTTCACCCAAAGCTACTCATTTGAGTCTCCCTGCTTCTAATGCATGTTGACCCTCTGCATTTTTTACTGCTATTGATTCCTACCTACATTGCCAAGCACTGTGACAACATCTCTACATTTTTTAATCTTTATTTGTTGTCTCTGTATCATTAGAGAAACAGCTTCTACCACTCCCTCAGTGGTGTCTATCTTCCCTATTTGGGAAATTCTGTAGAGTGATTTTGCAGTATTTATCCCATAGGAGCCCAACTATACGCAATCAAAATTGAATTTTGTCTAAGATAGCAAACTCTATTAAATGCATTATTTTTATTATTTATTGCATCTATTACTTTCCTTTAATTCTCATTGTTTTGATTCTGTATTTAAAAAAAAAAAAAAAACAAGTGCAATTTATCTCCAGATCTTTTCTTTAAAATCTATACTACTTATTCAATGCAAACACATTACTTTCCAAGGGCTGGAAAGTGTGTGACTTCTGTCAGGAGAGGGACAACACTCTTGTTAGTGTGTCAACAGGCAACAACATGTGCTATATCCAGATTGTCTTGGTACAAGGAATTAATTTTGAGGTTTTAGGGAGCTGAGGTGAAATAAGTCTTTATCATTACTTAGTCATTCACCCTTAGGAACAATCAAAGAACAAGGTACAGTTGTGAGCCAAGTAAATATAACCGTAATATTTATTGATAATATGCTAAGAATTACTGTTTTTCTATAACTGATATACCATGGAATAATAAAATCATAATCCATAATTCTTTTGTACATTGCAGAAGGAAGAGCTCCAGAGAAAAATTGAATTGCACAGCAATTCCTGTAGATTAGATCATCTGCTTGCTAACACAGTTATTCTGAATTTGTGGACAGAGTTGGGCATTTTTACATAATTTAGATTTTCAGGCCTGTTGTGATGTAAAGAGGTTGTGAAAAGAATGTTCACAGCATCTGAAACATGGAACAGGCAGAGAAAATATTGGGAGCATTTTGAATCACTAAGTACCAACATACGATCTCATAGTTAATATTGTCTCTATGAGGGCACCTGCTTATTGTCAGCTGCAGAATCTGTCCCTCGTTCAGTGCCTATGAAAGTTGCACGTCTTCTGTTGGATGAGTCATCCTGACTCCATGGAAGTCAGTGGAGCCCTGGCAGTCGATACCAGATATATGTCACCTCAGTGAAAATAATCCACTTCTTACTGCAATGGGCTTTGGATCAATACCAGGGTTAACAAGTGACCGTGTTACACTTGGAAACAAAATTAGAAAGAAACTGTATAATTAAAATGATGTATTTCATCACAGGTGAGTTAGAATTCATTGTCAATAATGGTAATAGACCTAATGAACATGTGTCTTGCTTCACTTCACATTAATGGAGATGCAGGTTACTTGCTGTTATTTGTAAGCTATTGCTCTTTGATCTCCAGGTGAAAAATGCAGGGGAGGAAGTGATTACCTGATTTAAATATTGAAACGCTAAGAAATGTTGCTTATTCCAGCAGTTTCAGTTAGATAAAGTACAGTATCAAATGGAGCTGAAATTCAGATTAACTCCTTTAACTTGCTTAAGAAAGAATGGCCCACGTACAAATGAAAATCTAGCAACTGCCTTGCCAGTGCAATCAATCTGCTGCTCTGCCATGGTAGTGCTCTACTTCTCAGTCCTATAGTAAGAAGTAGAAATGCAGCCTACAGCTATCTGCAACAGAGTCAGTCACTTCAATTTAACATTAAAAAAATCTGGCTGGCAGTCAGGGAGCTGGTCTCCACAATGGTGATTTTATAACAAAACACGACTGTCAGGTAAAATTATATCTGGCAGCTAGACTTCTTACACCTTATTCATTCAGTCAGCCAAATAAAAATATTACCTACAGTCCCTTCATTAGTGGTTATTCATCTGCAATATGCAGTAATTTTTCATCTGTTTCATACAGTTTACAGCATTCTGCCACACACTGTGTTATTTCTGTTATTTTAATTTCAAAAATCCCATTAAGAAATGTTTGTTCCATGTTCTTTCTATTTCTTTGTTAAAGGGAATCTATTAAGATTATTGTAGCTATTATTCCAAACCACAAAAATGCCATCTGACAGAACTGAAACCCTTGATCACTTCCCTCATCCCCTTAAAAATCTGTGCCTGGGTGGTCAAGCTGCATGTTGTAGGCTCAGTCATAAGCAGGCCCACAGCAGCTTCTGAAAAATGAGATGGCTGCTTGCTTTGCAGAGCACCAAAGGATCCCACTTGAGACAACACGATGTACAAAACTGATGAAAGCAAATGCCTTTAGCAGACAATATGCACACTCTCATCCCACAATGGGTTTCATCTCACCAAATTTAGAAATCTGAAATTGTACATTGAAATCTAAGGTGGTGGTCTAGACTCCCTTTATAGTCAATAAAGAAAAACAGACTTCTCACTAAAGAGAAATAGGCATATCTGTCTCTAGTCATCTCATACGAAGAGATTTCTGAAAATGCCAGATAATTTCCCACAATAGGTGTTTTCTTATGGTTAGAGCAGAGGAAGGTTGTTTGGTGTCTTTAGCGAGCAGAAGTCCGCAGTGACAGTTTAAGAGTAATCTGTTATTCAGGAATAAGTTTGAGAAAAAATTACAACAAAGGGTTTCTAAAGTGTTAGGGGAGGAGAAGGTAAGATAAAGGAAACACCAGGAGCAGGAACATTTAACTACCATGCTGGGGTAGCAATATAAAGCAAAAAAATCTATAAAGTACAGGATTGCATTAGTTCTGCTGCTCTGGGAACAGCAAACATTAAAATGGTCTCAATATAGGTTCTCCCCACACTTTTCAATATCCAGCAGAATAATAGGTCCTTTACAGACTTCACAGAATCAAATTATTTCAGTAGTACAATACAATATGCCAACCTTTCAGTACTTGGCACTGCCTTCCACAAAACCGAGCCATCTGAAGCCCTCTAGCAGCGCTGAATCGATGGTAAAGAACCTTAGCAAACAAAACAGACACAGCTGCCCCTACTGACACTCTCAGCTTTTTCCACCACCATTTCAGTCCTCATCGTCCTCACAACATGCACGTTGGGTCACACGCTGCTGGGTCACCTCTGGTGGATTAACAAGCTCTCTTTACCTCTCTCCTGTCTGTCACTCTCAAAAGAACGTATCAGAGGAGATGACAGACCAATGACCTACCCAACAACTGAAAGAACAACCACAGTTTTCACAATAGGAACTTTTCAAAGCAGCAATAAAGAAGAAAGAGCAAAAAAATTTGGCATAGCCTAGCTCCTTATACACTAGCAATCATAGCTCAAATTAAAAATGAAAACTAAAAGCCTTTTACATCTGGGGAACGGGAACCTGAACAAAACTCTTGTTCCTCATCCTCCCATGTTGCTCAGGGAGAGGATGTCGGGAAGTCAGGAGTGAAGTTGAGCCCATAAAGAAGGTAGGGGAGGGAAGGTGTTTTAAGATTTTTCCTTATTTCTCATTATCCTATTCTGATTTGCTTGGCAATAAATTAAATTCTTTTTTCCGAACCAAGTCTGTCTTGCCCATGATGGTAATTGCTGAGTGATCTTTGGGCCTTTATCTCGACCCAAGAGCCTTTTGTCATATTTGCTTCCCCTGTCCAGTTGAGGAAGGGACTGGCAGAGCAGCTTGGTAGGCACCCAGTGTCCAGCCAAGGTCAACCTGCCACACTTACCTATCACCCCAAAGTGCTATTCATGACATACTTTATGGGAGCCCTCTCAGAACAAAAATTACAATCTGTCTCCTTATACAGTAGGTATTCTGGACAGTTCTCATTCAGTGCTAACTGAAGCATCCATAGAAGCATTCTGCAATGGTCAACTTTTGGATTAAGATGTGGGTAAAATAGTACAAAATAACTTCTCTGTAAACTACAAATGCCCATCCCTTTGCCAGAGGAATACTTGAACAGCAAGCATTTGAACTACTTCAACTACTAACTACTCAGAACAGGCTACAAGATAACAGCAGGAAAATGTTCTGCCTTTCGCTTGATCCCCTACGAGCTTCAGTAAGTTCCTCATTCTCCTGCTTTTTATCTTAAAATCCTCTGCAGAAGTTGATTACAGGGTTTTGCCATCTCATCTAAGATCTCTGGTGTTTCCCGGGAGCTATGGTGCCATACTGTCAAGGGACCTCCTCAAACAGTTCTCCAGAAACAGCCATCATATAAATGTCCCCAGAAAGATGTATATAGCAGGAAGCTAAGCCTGGGTCTTACTGAATGTGTGATTGCACTAGACGCACTAGACAAAGACTGGCACAGTCATGATCCTGCCAATATCTAGGAAGAGAAACAGTAAGACACAACCTGAATAAGACAACCATACATGCCCTCAACATCAGGAAAAGAAAGAAGCCTTTGGTTCCAAGGTGCACCTAACACATCACTTTAACCCATCCTGGAGCAAGTGAATGATCCTGTGGCAGCCATCCACAGTCCAGTCTTCTTCTGAGCATTAGCAGATGGTGTGATCACACACTTTATGCAAAGGCAAGGAAGGACAAGTGGCAGTGCTGGACCTTAAGACCTACATTCATACAAGGTGTTCTTACCTACTCTATAGACATACTTTTCTGTTTGGAACACAGTGTGCAACAAGAGAATGGGTTACAGAAAGACATGTACTAGAAAGGCTTGTGTTGTTGAAATGCCAAGGGCTGTGCGATAGCTCTCCTGCCATAGTGTGTACCTACTGTTTTTCAGTAACGACATAACATAAATACCCTGACACATGATCAGTTTAAGCACGAGCTTGTGGGTCCACTTGATCTGACAACCGCAGGACCCTCTTCAGGATAATTACCAAAAAAATTATCACAGATTCTGAGTACCATGTGAGCTTTCCTGTTCCCATCAGTAGCACACTCCTTTTTTACCATTTTTACCTGAAAATTTATGTCCATTGTTTAATTCACTGCTACCTCCCAGTCTTTTCAGCATCTCTATCATGAACTTGTCAGATTAGCTTTATTTCTGTCTGCTTTCTCTCCCATATTTCCTTTCTTTTTAGCTTTACTATCTATCCTTCATGGTCAGTCTCTTCTTTCCTGTTTTTCTCCATCTAAAATATAAAGAGAAATATGACATTACTAAGATATGACGCAGGTTTTGGCTTTGCCATGTTTTATATCTTTCTCCAGCTTTGTATCTGTTTCATTGTTTAGATTATACGCTCCTGGGATAGAGACTTCCCTAATTTTATCCTTGTATAGTGCTTACCTTAGTGGAACTCTGTTCTCCATTTGCCCTACATGGCAAGAGTTTATGAACAGTAAATAACATTATTGGTAAGATCAGGTCTAAAGAAAAGATAGAAAAGCCTATCAGTCAATTAAAAATACAGGTTCAGTTCTCTGGTCCACCACAGACTTCTGTGTCTGTGTGACCAAGCTACAAAAGCTGGGAAAATACCCATTTCTCAAACTCTGGCTGGCTGCACACTGAGAAAACTGTCCTTCTTAAGATTGACAGCAGAGTCATTACAGAAAACCAAGTGAGATCAGCACCCCACAGTATAGAATTTATTTGAATTATTTAGGAAGGTCAAGTGTGAGACTTTGAAAATGAGGAAAACAGGATTTAAATTACCTACTGTTTAATAAGTTACTCGTTGAAGAAATGGAAGCATTGAGCTGTGAGTTTTTAGGAGGTCAGGCAGGCTGGTGCATTCAGAAAAATGGGAAGCATGTTGATTGAATGGACATCAGCAGAGGTCTACTGGCACACAGGAAATTACCATGATCAAGACAGAGGTTACAAATATCAGTTAAAGGACAGATCTGACATGAGTTCATTAAGTCATTTGATTTCAAAAATGGTCTGCTTTTTTCCTGGCACTTCACCAGTAGGTAGCAAGAATTGGCAAAGAAACAACAGTGTTGCTAAGGTTGCAAATTGTGTTAATGATTTGTAGTCAGATATCTTCATTGGAAGGAAGCAGGTAAAAGACAGGTTCTCCCATCATCATTTATACCTAATCTAAAATTATCATGCAGCTACTGGTTGCATACCAGAGGGATTTTTTAACCAGTAGAAGCTACAAGGTTCAAATCCCAGCCTAAAGAGTCCACTATAAATGTGGATAATCTACAGAATTTAGCCCTCACATTGTTAGAGTGATTTTTTCCCAAACAAAAGACACAAACACAGCTCATTCAAAATCTAGAGCAAAATTATCGTGCAAAGCTAGACTGTTGTAGACACAAACACAGCTCATTCAAAATCTAGAATTATCATGCAAAGCTAGACTGTTGTGTCTAGGCAAAATTTTACACCTGCTCTAAAGCAGGTGTTGGTTTAACTTTATTTAAAATCTGTCTACCTAGCTATCTTGCTACAAAGTGTGAATAATACACATTTTTCTAAAACCTATAGGTAACCTACTGCAGTATTTTCTTTTCATTGACTCTCTATAACACTTATAAATAGTCAAATTATGTTGTCATAAACACATATTTTTGAAAATTCAAAAGCAAGTCAGTTCCCTCTTAGAAGTGAACTACTTTTACTTTTAATACTCAAAATTCAAAAGCAAGTCAGTTCCCTCTTACAAGTGAACTACTTTTACTTTTAAAAAATGTATAACATTCTATAGTACATAACTTTTCAGAAGATAAACAACTGCAGTTTAAAACTAGGAAAAGTTTTATAGAAAATAATTATTCTACAAAATCAAAATATTTCTTAGAATATAATTTCTCAGGAAATTATATAAGAAAAATACAAGACATTATAAAATATCTCAATAAAGTAGGACTATAAAGTTCAAATGAAATGTTTTGGAATATTTTGTGCTACTTTGTATGAAATTCTTTGAAAGTCTTTTAATTCCACTAGAAATACACATTTATTTACTTCTTCTATGTGGACTTTCCAAATACACATCTATCTGCTTTGTTGCTATTGGATTGTGTACAAAATATATCCTTGTTTACCTGACAAGTTAAGAGCCTTACTCTGAACAGGTATTAGTCATATGTCCTTTGATGTAAGCCCAGAGAAATGGTTTCACAAAAATGATATCAAACAATCAGAATACCTCTCATAATCATGTACATGATTTCAAGCTTTGCTATGGGACAGGTTGGTCACATAATTAATTATTGTGTGACAGTGACATTTTCTCACTACCGTAGTGAAATATTTTGTGCAATACATTTAACAGAGTCCTGATAGTCTTAGGGTCAAGTACAGCTCTTTATCTTTCTTTTTTTTTCCTCCCTTTACCTCTCCATCAGCAATGCATTTGGAACCTGTTCCAAAGCCCCAAGTCAATCAAAGAGGCTATACTGACTTGAGTGCTTTTGTGGAATTGTTCTTAGAGGGGTGCTATAAACACACATCTTGTAGGATTAGTGTGTAACAAATGTGAACTAGCAACATAGGTATTTTTACATTACTTTTTAAAATTTATTTGATTGGACTGTTAAAATAATTTTCATTGCAGAGATAGTGTCCTAACAATGGCAATTGTACAGCAAAGATTAAATCTATTCATATAGACTAATTATCAACTAGCTTTATATCACTTCATATTTGAAATAACAACAGCACTGTGGATATGAGGACATAAGTGAATCCAAACTCTCTCTCTGATTTAGCCCGGGAGATATTTCAACAGAAGATGCTCTTGAAAGCTTTCTGATTTAACATGAGAGCAATGCCAGAATTTGTTTTGTTTCTGTTGATGTAGATAAGCCATGGTCTGCAACATTGAAAGGCATATGTGGAGTCAAGAAGCAGCATAGTTGTAACTGCTGATGAGTGCAAGATGCCTGAGGCGAATAAGGGCTTTGGTGCATGTTCTTTAGGGAGATGCCAAGGCGGAGGTGTTAGAATGTGCCTGAAGGCACCCAAAGGAGGTGGGAAGCAGAAGAGGATGCTGGTTACGTGAACCTGCAATGGAATACACAACTAGTACCACCCATGAGGAAAAATGAACTAGTAAGACATTTTTTGATGGCACTTTACAGTGAAATGTCTTTCTACATTGATTCAAGCATGGTAAGTCTTGATTTATCAGTATCCTAATTAGGTACAATGATACAGCCATCGAAATGTTACATGTGCCTGCTGATAAAAAAAGAAAAAAAATAATCGAAGCTGCTGATACCATTATAACTAGCACATGTGAGTGTATGATTAAGGCACACGAGAGGAAGGCACCAATCAAAAATGAAAACCTGAGCGAGATAGCACATGTGAGTGTATGATTAAGGCACACAAGAGGAAGGCACCAATCAAAAATTAAAACCTGAGCGAGATACATTAGTAATGTCTGATAAGATACCAGATAAAATCTCATTATTTGAGTATTACACAGTCTCAGTGCAATGACTCCTCTCTGTATGAGGAATACATCATATTCTGATTCTTTCAGTAGATCTGGAAAGAAAAATTGATAAGAAAATTTACAGTATCCAAATGCTTACAAAAATGTATGCTTTTCATCTTTATTTTTTTTTCTTTGCATATAATAAGTCACACTTTTATTTAGACAGTAGAAAAAATTGCAAAGGGTATTCCACAACTCCACAGCAAATGAAAAGTATATACTTCACCTAATAATGTTTATTAAACAGGGGAAAGAAAATATTTTAACAAAGTCCAATAGGATATATCTATTCTCTTATATTAAACCATGTCAGGGAATATTTCCAGACATTAAAGTCTGATCTTCTGTACTTTTAAACTGCTGGAATGATCCCTGAAACAGTTTGACCCAACTTAAGTGGTAATCTTGCAAAGCAAGATCTGAAGCAGGGTTTGGGAGTCACCATGAGCCGGGAACTGTTCTCAATGGGCACAATGTAGGAATTAATATTAGGGAACTGAATGCACCTACGCAGCTGTTCCACTCCACTTGGCCTCAGTGCCAGAGAACAGTTACAGATAGACTGAGGCTACAACTTCAGCAGTAATTAAACACAAGCGGGATTTTCCTAACAATATTGGACATAATATTCAACTGATTTTCTCAGTGAAATTTTATGTAGTGTTTGTGTATGGACCTCATGGTCAACTCTCACCTTTTACTTGCTCTGTCTGTTAGAGGTCTGCTTCTTCAGACTTTAAATGAGAATTGGGAAGCCAGTGGGCAAGGTGCAGGCTACCTTTTTGTAGCTTGCAGGAGGGTCAGCAGAATGGCTGTCCCTCAGCTCAGGTGACTAACACTTTAAGGCACTAAAAGGGTAGGAAAGGACGAGGTTATAATTTCCCCTCTTCCAAAGATGCATAAGTCAAAGACTCTATAAAGTCATATCCTTCCCTTTCTTCAGTGTATATAACATGGAATCCTGTAGAAGAAAGTCAAGAAGATTTAACTGAAAAACTTCTTACTTATACATTTTTAAAATTAAAATGGGTAATAAATAATACATATTAGTTTTCTTTTTAAACACAAGTTAATTTTTAAAAAGTGAATGTGGTTTTTTTTTTTCTTTTAACAGAAACTTTCACCCTTTCTACTTAGCTGGTTTGAGGGAGAGAAAAAAATCTCAGGAATACAATTGTTTAAGTCCCTTAGAAAACTCAGTACTCAAATCTTATTACTAAAGCAGCGTTAGTACAACTAGAAAATTAGTATCCATGTTGATAGAGACTCTAATAGGTTGACAATTTTACCATATCACACACAGAAATGTTCTACTTAAAAGACTGGAGAAACTAGGACTTGATTAAGCCATTAACCCTTAGGGAACAATGAGATAGATCCTTGCTTTAGCGCTATCCTTTTGTTTCCACTACATTTTTTTAATAAATAAGCTATTTTTTCAAGTGATTGCTTGTACAAATAAGAGCCTGGTTCACATCTCTATGAAGCCCCCTGTAGAGAACACCTCTGAAGCTGAAGTTTGAAATTAAGTAAAGAGCCTGAAATCACCCAGCAGACTCAAAATTGGACAAGGTAAAGAGCTATGGAATGGAAAGACTTAATGGAAAGATTCTAGAAGATAATGAAACCTTTTGTCTGAATCAACTTACTTAAGTGATTTCATTGTCTATAATATTTTCTGGTTTTACAATTTACTCCTTATGTGTTATTTACTGAAATTTTCTTCACAGCATGTACATTAATTTTTTGCATTAATTGCTCACACCTCACCAAAAAGAAGCCAAGTTTAAGGCTGCTGGTATTTCAGAGTGGAACATCTACAGAAGATTAACTTCCTCTCCTTAGCACCTTGGTGTCACAAGGTGGATGAAATTTCCATGAAACATTTATTAGCATTAAGTTCTCAGAGTGCTGTTTTCTGATTCCAGTGAGATATGAAATGTTCATATCAATTTAAGTCTTGGTCCACAAGGATGTATTAGTGTCTAAGTTCCTCCAAGACCAATATGAGCAGGACACATACATGGCTTTGTGGGGCTGGGCCTCACTTTTCTGAGGACAAGGATTTCAAGGAATTGCCATTCTATGCAGAACCTCAGGAACACAAGGAATTACAATCCACAGGAGCCCAGACTGATGCACTCTCTTGTCTCGAACACCAACTAGAACAAGTAGTTCAGGAGGACAAAGGGCTAACAGCAAGTACAGTCCTTGGGTGTCCAAACTGCACAATACTTAGCATGGCACAGAGAAATTATAGAGCCTGTGTGGTACCTCAAATAAAATGTGGCAAACTTCAGACATTTGACCAGGGGCATTGTCCCAGGGCCCAAAAAAAGTGTAAAAGGGGCAAAATGCACTTGTAGCTGGACTGCATTCTGTCACCAGTGGTGCTTTACCACCAGGACTTCTGGCTGGTGTGAGGGAAGAGGCAGGCAACATATGCGTCAGGAGTGGAGAGAGGCACCCTCTGCCTTACATGCTCCAGCTAGATCACACTCCTTCTCTGACCCAATCACACACATTTCAAGCCAAGACACTGAGGATCATAACTTTTTCCTACACAGAAGCAATCCTAACTGATGGGCTACCATCAGCACCAAAGAGCCTTGTTGCTTGGAAGGCAGCAATTAGCATCTCAGGAGCTGACTGAATGTCCCTTGAAGTAACTGCAAGTCTTTCCACCGATTTCATTCAGTTTTGGATCAATATCAGTCAACAGAAGTGTTGAGTGAGTCAAATCTGTGTACTGTATGTGTGCCTAAAGTCCATGTTAACATTTTCACTGCAGTGAACACGAATGTGATTGGAAGGGAAGCCACAGTGAAGGTCAGATTATACGTTTCCGTTCAGAGCTTGTCATGAAGTTTCCTTGTAGTTCAACACATTAAATCCTATAAAACTATGTACCTGGCTTCATAATTTCACAAACACTACATTTTCATGGAAAAAAAAATAAAACAAAATAAAGAACAAGTAGTGTGAAAATGAAAAATAGATTTTGCTCTTAGGATTTTATTATTGAGTAGCAAGACAGCTTTGTAATGGAGAATGCCTGCAAATTGAAAAGTCCCATACAGCCTTCTCGTACCCCATTCATCTACAGGTTACTGCTTCACTAATCAAATGATTTCATTTAACAATATCCATTTTCTCCCTTGCACACTGTACGAGACAATAGGTCACTGACCTACCTCTGTGCTATTGAATTTCGGTATAATGCTTCATTTACCTTAGACAACCCACACACATACTCAGAATGCTAGCATATACCCACTTTGCAGCACTACCCTTTGTTCACCAAGCTTTTACCCAGGAAGCAAACCGATCCTACAAACTTTAATTTGTCATTTTCTTATGGTTCTTGGTGAGATAGAGTCCTTTGAACAGATAACAATAGTTGAAGGTAACGATCTGGGGAGATGGAACTTCCTAGGGAGAATCAACACACATGAGAGGGAAATGAAGATATGTCAGTATTTTGTTATTTAGAAGCTTGCTTTCTTACACATTTCTCACAATTCCCCCAAACCGACACTTGAAGGTTTAATAAGCTTAAGACCACCATATATTCACTCCAACTGGAATTTTTGTAGAGATAACATTTCAGCTCAAGTCTTTTTAAAGCCTAAACTTCCTGTCCTTATTAACCCTCTTTGTAACAGAAGTCAGGGGTAGAATCCTGGCCCTGGTGAAGCAATTGAAATTCAGAAGGGGGAAAATATCACATTACCAGATTTGCACTGAGAATGATGCCACAAAAATGGGATTTGAGAGGAGAAAGATCATATAAAGTGGGTATGACTAACCATGAAAAAATATAATTCACTATGAAGTGTTCATAAATACCATTTTGTACATATAACCTGGAATGATGTTGGTATACTACACATAACAAATGTGCAAATTTTGCTTTAGAAATTACAATAAAATGTCAATGTAATAAATAATATTATAAGAATGAGTAACTCACAGCAGTGGAAAGATCATAGAATCATAGGATGATTTGGGTTGGAAGGGACCATAAAGATCATTGAGTTTCAACCCGCCCCCTGCCATGGGCAGGGACATCTCCCACTAGCCCAGGTTGCTCAAAGCCTCATCCAGCCTGGCCTTGAACCCCTCCAGGGATGGGGCATCCACAGCTTCTCTGGGCAACCAGGTCCGGTGCCTCACCACCCTCACAGTAAAATATTTCTTCCTAATATCTAGTCTGAATCTACCCTCTTTCCACTAAAACTATTACTCCTTGTCCTATCACTACAGTCCCAGATAATCCACAACTATAAAATCTGGATTTAAGAAAGTAATTAAATGGCAATGTTCAAAATCCTCTAATTCTAAATATACATCCCAAATTATTCTATGCTTCAGCAAAGATTCAGAGTGGAGTAGGTGACTGACCATCCAGAAATAATTAGTGCCTTTTTCTCAGTTTGAATGTGATTAATCTGGTTTTCTGATTCTTCCTCTTCCATCTCCTCAGAAGTATGAAGTGATAGAACATCTTAACAGTAAATTCTTTACAAAATCAAATAAATTCTATTTCTCCATCTTATTTATGTGACTAATCCATCTTTCATTTAGAAGTGGTTTTCTTTTTGATGGTACAGCAGTCCTCATACAACTCCTTTTCCTTCCTTTACCCATCACACACTATTTGCCACATGAGGCACCATTTTTTACTTGAATTTACAAAGAGGGTTTTTTGCATAAAAATACTAGTCAAATCTCTTGATTTGCAAATCATAAGATCACTTCTTTCTAACTGCACATTTTTAATAGACTTTTGTATGGGTTGTCCGTGACAATGTTTGGGGCTGCAGGGGTGGCATCTGTGAGAAGAAACCAGGGGCTGCTCCATGCCAGTCACAGACAGTTCCAGCTGGCTCTGCAATGGACCCACCACAGGACACAGCTGTGCCAGTCAGCAAAGCTGGTGGTACCTCTGAGAAAACGTATTTAAGAAATAGAGGAAAATGTCATGGTGGGAGGAGAAGAGAACAATGAGGGTAGGAAGCAACAGAGGGAACACCAAGGTCAGAGGAGAAAGAGGCATTCCTTGGTGGAGCAGGCACCCCGTGAAGGGACTGCAGCCTGTGTATAAGCCAACACTGGAGCAGATACTTCCCAGCAGGACCTGTGGCCCATGGAGGACCTATGCCAAAGCACAGGAAAAGAGTGAGAGGGAAGGAGCAGAAGAGAGAAACCCGACCTCCTGCACCACTGTGGCCTCTCTGAAGGGACTGAGCATAACCTGTGACAATAACAAGGTGGAAGCAGAAGAGTCTGGAGTGAAATAGAGAGCTGGATGGACATTGAGAAGAGGGGAGGAGAGAAGTTTGAAGTGAAGTTGAGGACAGGAAAGGGGAGAAAATGTGCTTTCCCTTAAGTGTTTTAAATGTTTGTCTTTTTAGTTTGCTTGTTTCCCAATACCCAAATCAGTAATTAAATATTTACACTAACTAGCAAATAATTAGGTTAAATTCCCCAAATCAAGCCTGCTCTACCCATGACAGTATAGTACTTGGCAAGTGATTTCCATGTCTTTTATCTTCACCCATGATTTTTCTCACCCTCACTCTTCCTATTCTCTCCACCATCGGGTCGGGGAGCGGGAATGAGTGAGCGGTTGGGTGGGTGCTTGGCTGCCAGCTGGGGCTAACCCACTACAGCTTCCAGTAAGCAGGCATTTTACTTCTTCCATACTTCATCCTATTGGTGCACATGGATTTATCAGTCTCTGAGCTCTTCCTCATCAGTTGGTTTTTCTCTTTCAATATATAAAGTGCACATGAGATCTTAAGACAATGGCCTGCAGTTGTTTTAACAATAGAACAATATGTTTCCTCTCTAGCTCAAGCCCTGTCATTGTTCTGAATGCTAGGTCATTGTCTTAAAGGAGGGCATAGAGATAAAATATATTGGAGATTATAATATAATCTTCCTCTTCATCAGCAAGGAGAAGCTCTTCCAATGTTGATCAACCAGACTCAGAGGATCTTTGTGCCTTGAAACACAGCTATCAGGAAAGGTACAATGGACCAGGCATTGATCCCATTAAAGCAAGGAGGAACTTTTCATTAAACAACTTTTTGTTTTATATTTGCAGGAAAAACATAAGATGGGGGGTGAGAGAGAAATAGTGAGCAAGAGAAATAGTGAACCTAGTTTTGTTTGCCTACAAAACTAAATGTACATAGTACATACATATTAAATACAGAACTGTGAAAAGCTGTTTTAATTTCAGAAGTATTTTTTATTCTTCAAAACAGTCATTTTTGCTGTTTTAGTATAAAAGAGAGAAAACTGTCATCTTGCCTCTTGTTCTCTGATTTTTCCCCTCACATACTGGAGGCAAATTTTAATGTTATAAAATTAACGATGAGTAAACGCACAAAATGCTAGAAATACCTTCCTAATATTAGGACATAAGAAAAAAGCTTTTGATTAATTAGCAGCTTTATATTTTAACATGAATCATATCTCAAACAAAATCAGCTATGATATCCACGGGAAAACATATTTGCATTTCTACTAGTATTTGTCTTTTTTATATTAGTATTTACTTTGTGCACTGGTCTATAATTGATTAAAATACATGTTTATTCTTCTGGGATCTGAAAACCCCAGGAACACAATTATCCACTACTGCTGGGTAGCCTGCAACCCCCTGTGAACAGAATGAACTTTTTAAAAGGATATATATATATAAAAGCTTATATTTGATTACATTTGGAATATATTTTCAGTTTGCAGTGTCTGGCTGAAGCCAAGCACTGGGAATGGAAAGGAAAGACTTTTACTTAAATGTTTAACTTCTTATGTTTTCTTTTTCTCCGTATCTGAATTAATGATCAAAATTTTCTGTTAATTGGCAACAAAATAAAGTAAAAATTCCTGCTAGTCCTGAGTGTTTCCACACTACACTCTGTCTATGCAGGCACATTTCTCTTCAGCTCACCAAAAGGTCTGACAAGCATATTGGAGAGTATACACAGTTTGTGTGCTTCACAGCCCCTTTCCACTTGCATGGGCAAACACTAGTTTTAGAAGTCTTACATAAAGCCCATTCTGCACTGATAACCATTATATTAATAGTTGACAGAGGAAATTAAAGAAATCAGGCAGACTCTTTGGGGAAGTGTATGTCTTAAGGACTGTATTGCACTTTTGCTGATACTAAATAAAAAAATGTATAAATAACAGAAGTGTTGGCTTTGACTTAATAGATATTAATACGTAAGATTCTTATTTTAGAAAGATTCTTATTTAAGAAATAGCTTATTTAAGAAACAGCCTGTAAGCCATCAGACTTTGCTTTGACTTAATAGATATTAATACGTAAGATTCTTATTTTAGAAAGATTCTTATTTAAGAAATAGCTGGATTACTAACAGCCTGTAAGCCCTCAGACTTTGTGCTCTAAGACACATGGAAAAACACATGCACCTTAGCTATGTTTTTAAAGATACAAACATCTCCATCAGCCTAAAAAAAAAACAAAAGAAAAAGGAGAAAAAATTCCTTAATGTAAGACTATTCAGGAAAAAATAGCAATGGTTGTTCTTAGACATTCTGAAGGGTAATACTTGACCATCCTGCTCTGAAGCTATATAAAGTCATCAGAAATTCTAGTTTCATATCCTGCCTTTAGGAAGGAGTTAATTTCACGTAGCACAGACTGAACAGCTGTATCTTTCTTGTAACATGCTGCATCATTTAGCTGCTATCTGTCTCTCAGCCACAGACATCACTTTGCAAGGAGCCCTTTCCAGACACCATCATGGAAAAAATGCTCACATACCTACTCGTTATTATGCACGCAACCCTAGTGTGGTCTGTGCTAAGGTGAAATGGGTTTAGCCTTTAGACTTGGTAATTTAATTTCACTTAATACCATATCCAATGCTATATAATTCTTTAAATCAGTCAAGCTACGCTGATTTATACTACCTGACTCCTGGCCGGAGGAGCACACAAGGCATCAATCACACACCTATTTAGGGTATTCCCCTCTGCAGGCACGGTAATGACACCCAGCCATAAACCAGGACAGCTTTAAATTAGCCAGCAGGAGAGTACTGATAACACAAGGCCTTAGGGTAAACAGGTAAAATATTACCTGTTTCTCCCTCAGCCCTTAAAAGTATTTGTTAAGTAGGGAGTCAGTAGAATGCAACACAGTAAAGACCTCCAACCTGAGCTGCATTACACACATCCTAGCAACCTTCTTTCCTTTCTCAGCTCTTATTATGACCCCATTCTTGCACGTAGATAATGACACTGACTACAGCCACCTATTTCAGTAATTCCCTTCTTAAAGTGATGATTAAAAATAGTAGGCCAGGGTATTTTTCCCCCTCAGAAAAGCCCTTCTGAAGATTATTGCCATGAAATGGCAAAACAAATCTTCCAAACTCATCCACTTAACCACTTTGTTTAGCTCATGCCTTTCTTTCGCACAGTAATTTTATGTTTTTTAATAGTGTTAATGTGACAATAAAATGTTTGCCTCACTGTGTTTTGATACGGAGAAGGCGTGAGTTTAGAACCTCTCACCAGTCTCAATGCCAGTGGCTCTACCGAGGGGTTACACAGGACTCGTGACAACACCTGCCACAGCAGGGCAGAATGCTCACTGTCAGTCAGTTGCAAATGTGCATGCAGGTAGGCTAACATCCCTTTCTGTTCTCATTTGTTATTTATCTTGTTCATTTAGCTTACAAACACGTAAGGTTCCCTCTGTTCATATGTTATGGTGGAGTGGGATGCTTCTTGGGACAAGAGGCCTTACAGTGGGATCTAGATAGACTGGAGCACTGGGCA
>NW_010130733.1:0-2960 GCF_000699245.1 Pterocles gutturalis | reverse complement strand
CGGGGGACGGCCCGGCTGGGGAGCGCCGCGCCCGGCTCCGTCAACGGCTGTGCGCTGGAAAGTCAACTTTGTTGTTGCCGATCCGCCTCCTGCCCTGGCAGCCTCTGCGGGGGTTTCTGACGGTGTTCTTCGGCCGCTCTACGGAGGCTCTGTGGGAGGGGGGCAGGAACCAGCTCCTGCTAGGACATCGGCTGGGATGAAACAGTAGGGGGTTTCTTTCTTGGCAGTGAAAGGAACGACGCTTTCGTGTGCGCTGGGTGACAATCCAGCATTGAGATCACTGCGTATCTTTTTTTCTCATCTTAACGTTTGTCCTTTCAGTTTCTGTAAGTCCCTTCTGTTTGCATCCCCTAGAGGGCTGGTGTGATGACCTTAATCTTATTCTTGCTTTTTTTAACTGTGGAAAACCTGGGAATGTAATATGAAGCTGAAAGTAGGGCATCTTTTTTTAAAATCATAATTCACTTGGCCATTTTTCTCTTATGGGTACTTTCACTAAATTATGATTAGTGTGGATTCTAGAAACCACTGTTTTTAGATTATAGTAATGCACATTAGATATGACAGGGTGCAAAGTATCTCTGAAAGTGACAGTGGCCACGAAAATCTTGTGATGATTTCATGCATCTGTTGAAGCAGAGTAAACTCTCTCTGCCCATTCAAATACGGGTAGAAAGGCTTTGACAAGTTAACTTTGTATTGACGAACTCTGTGCTGAAAAAGATAATGTCTTCCCATGTCTCTGGCTTTTTGCTGGGTTAAGTATCCTTTGCATCTTGGAATTTGAAAGGATAAAACTGGTATAAACTCAGTATGATGTGAATGTTAAGCTATAGGCAGGTAATTTGGTTAATTTCACAAATAGACGATCAGTTGCCTGGGCTTGATCGGAATGTAAATGGAGCCGCTGGGAGATCTGACGCTGCATAGTCTCGGTATTAGACCATGGTTTCAAAACTGCTGACACTCAGCTATGTAGTATTTTTTTAATAACTCATTAGTCAAATCGGGACAGTATTTCTGGAAATGGATCTACTGTAAAGCTTGATGTAGCTTGTTGAGGTTTATTTTAAGCCCTTTCATAGTTATTAACTCTGGGTCTTCTCTAGTTAGTGGAGTACAGTTTTGTCAGCAGCAGTTTAGAGTGCTGTCCTGAATTGGCATATGTGGTGAACTTTCAGTGCAATACAAAGTGATTGAGCTGCAGAGCTTACTATTTTCAATAAGCAGCAGCTAAATTATGATACCTTGCCTACCGTATTGTAACCTGCTTAGTTCAGGATACTCAGTGCATGTATTAAAGGGTTGGTACTTGTTGAAAATCAGCCTTGTAACTAAATTTGGGCCTGAATGCACATGTGCATCCAGCAGCATACTGTATTGCAGTCTTTGGGTGTTAAAGTTAGCGCTGACATGACACTTTGACCTAGTCTGCTGTACTGTGGACGGAGTAGATCCTGTAACTCAAGGGTTGACATGAATCGAAGGGCATAAGCAGAAAATGAGAACAGATTTTTATTTTCTTGAAAAATAGTTGTCTTGCAGTGTTGCTTATTGTTCAATTGCTCTCAAGTAACCCTAGAGGGAAACTGGAGTTAAATTTGATCTTAAAAGTAAAATAAGGTAGTCTGCTCACTCCTTATATCTCATTTGAAAATAGATTCTGTAAATGAGGAAGGGGCGAGAAGGTATTGAGGCCTGTAAAATGTACTGGAGTCTTGCAGAGGATGTGGAATATACTTTTGTTACCTTACTTTCAGTAATTCAGATCCTGAAAATATGTTCCACTTACTGGGATACTCTGTCATCATATAGATTATCAGCTACTTTCTGTTGAGACATTTTTTGAACAAAATTTTCCAAACACTTGATGTTTCTTAGTTTTATGAGACTTTTCTTTGCACTCATTTTTGCTCTTTTCTTTCCTATACCCTGTTGAAGGGACACTTCACTGGCCATCCCCTCTCTGCTCTACTCGTATTTTCTGCTTTGAGACAGAGAACTTGTTGTTTGGTTTGTAGTGTCTGAGACTAAATTTACTGACCTAAGGCTGATTAAATCCGGAGGTAAAGTTTCTCAAGTGTAACACTTTTTCTGAGGAGGCCTTTGTAGGCCTCCCCTTTTCATGTGAATAATGAGCCAACAGATGTCATCTGTCAGAGTGAGAATGCCTGCACTCTGCCCCTCATAGGCTGAAGAACACGGTCAGTTTCTAACTGCTGACAGGGAGATGAAATGCTGTTGCAATTCCAGATGTCTCTTGGACTGATACTTTTTGGAGATGGTCACCTGACAAATAGGGGTGAAGAAAAAAGCAAGGGCATTCAATGCTTTTTTTTTTTTTTGCCTCAGTCTTTAATAGTACTGATAGACCTTGGGCTGCCCAGTCTCCTGACTCAGAGGATCTTAACTGCAGAAACAGTGATTTTCCATTTGTGGACACTGAAATTGTAAGGGACCAGTTGTATGTGTTGAATGTTCATTGATTGTTGGACTAGATGAGTGTTGTATGTACTTTCCAACTGAACTGTTCTATTCCCTGCACTCGACATGAGTCGAATAACGATGAGACCTGTTATTTGCCTGAAATGCCAGGGGTTTTTCAGTTCCAAAAACACTTTCAAGGATACACAACACAAAGGTTGAAAGTGGAAACTGGATTTGATTTTATTTTTCTGAATATTTTTCAGAGCCAATGCTCACAGGCATTAACACTGTGATGCGCGTGTGTAGCCAGGAGCAGGCTGATGCGTTCTTCAGGCTGAGTCCCGAAAGGGCCCAGAGGAGCCCTGACAAGGGGCTGTGCTGATGTCACAGAGGAAAAAGCAGCACGCCCCGGGGGCCGCCCAGGGCCAGGGAGCTGGAAAGGTTCCTCTCCCCAGATATGGGGCACGAGGGCCACCTTCATGGAGCACGAGCAGCAGGCACCTAGCCAAAGTGGCCCAAAGGAGCCGTGGCAA
>NW_010130732.1:53683-76001 GCF_000699245.1 Pterocles gutturalis | reverse complement strand
ACCTTAATGATTCTATGATTCTACGAATAAAAGCGTATGCAATCCCCTGCTATAGACTATAATGAATTATCAAATTTTGGGGGGTATAGAAAGACAAAATTAATGTTTCCTATTCTGTAGACTCAAGAGGTATAACAAGCATATCTAGTATGTTCTTGATTGCTCTGCTTTTTGCACTACTTACTTGAACTTATTCTTTTAGAATACACAGTTTGTGTTCTCTCCTAGACACTTATGACACTGGAAGATTTTGTACGTACTCCAAGTTCCACTGATAAAATTCAGAAGAAGAAAAATAATCTAATAATTGACATAGAGAAAAATGCTTAGTCAACTTCTTGCTATATTTGGGAATTGCAAACATGTTCTCCTTAGTGGTGAATCACTGAGTTCTGACTACTGTATTATTTCTCCATTAACAAAATTCTCATGCTGCCATTGCTTTGCTATGCTGGCACTCTGATTCCTAATTCACCTCAAACAAGCATTTCTTGTGAAAGTGTTCCAAATGGGGTTAGTAAAGGGATATCTTACTAAAGGGAATGTGCTTCACACACTGTTCGCTGTAAAATCTGCATTTGCAGAATGCATTCTTTTCATCTGTTAATAGACAATTAACAGCTAGATATGTATTTTTTTTAGTCACAGTGTTTAATTGACTTTAGCTCATGGCATCTTTTATTTCCCTGAATATAAATTTATTTACAAAAATATATAGATCTTAGGTTTTAGATTTATAACAATGAACATAAGCTAAATGTTGTGGCTCATTATTTGACTGAAAAGTAAACGTTGGAAAAAAGTGTTCTCTTAACATGTGATCTTTAGAAGAACTTGAGTAATTTCTCAGTTCGTGATATCTTTTCAGCAAGTTCCTGCAAATAGTGAGTTAATAAAATTTCTACTTTTTCATTATCAGCTGAATTTTTACAAAGTTTATTGACTAAAGCAGTGGTCTTCAGATACTGAACAAGAAATAGGATACTGTTTACTAGATCTGAAGGTATTTGGGGCAAAAAGGTCTTATCACCTTGGGCCACATAACTTTTTTTGGCTGTTGATGATATTTTCATCTGAACATATATATGTTCAGATGATATTTTAAGATTAAAGCTTAATTAAGTTCACATTTCTCTTGAAGTGAAATTGCTTAATTGCAAATGTATATAACCTATAAGAATTAGTCTGTTATGCATGATTGCTTTTGACAAGAAACAATTGTTCGGTAATGTAGTAATTAATTTTCTGCACCAGTAATAAGCAGAATAACTCAAATTATGGTTCAAACTGTTTGGTTGTGGCTGTCTTGATAGTTGATGCTTCTTTACCAGTCGTTGACAACATATCCCACTTACAGAGGCACTGAAGTGCCATACTTCGAAGAAGAAGTATGTGCCAACAAAAAAGAAAAGATGCATTGTTGCTGCCATGCTTCCAAAGCGTGATTCAGTTTTGTAAGTATGTAGATCTGGCTTATGTAGAATAGGTTTTAGTCACTTTTATTCTGTTAAATGAACGAAAAACCAATGGCACATTATGTAAACAGTACATATTAAAAATTCAGTTAAAATTACTGTACAGCTATTATGGTTATGCTATTCTTTTGCAACATTATTCGCATAAAAAGTTTCGTGGAACTTCTCTTTTAATGTTTTCCTAGAGGAACTGTGCTGTGAAAATTGGAGGTGTGGAGAAACTTAGTGTAGTCTGTTTTCATAGATCCTCTGGTCAAGGAGTGGAGATTTAAAAAAAAAAAAAAAGAAAAAGAAAAAAGCCACATGATAGTCCAGGAGCAGGGCATATTTTTTTTCTGATTTGCTTGCCTTTTCAAAGTTCTTTCCTTTTTATGTTAGGAATTGGTTTATAATCTACTATCATATAACTCACTACCTAGAGTGTACTTTTTGGTTCACTTTTTCTGTTAGCTTCTGATTCTGCAATTATATCTTTCTTTTCGATGCTAGTTTGAACTATTGATCAGAATTGAGTTGTATAGTTTGTTTAAAAACAAAGATGTGAAAAATTATCTCCTGACTAGTTTTAATGTTAACATTTTGTGTTACAATGGAAACATGATAGGCCTTATCTCATTAAAACCTTAGTACAATAATGCACGTGATTCTGTGAATAGTCGCAGTGAACATTGTATAACATTGCATAGCATAGGGAGCAATATTAATTCAAGATCCAATCTCTCCTTTTATCACAAACCAATCCATGCACATGGAGATTTGTAATGAGAACTGAGAAAAGTTAGTGGTGTAATTTATTATGAATGCTGCATATTTCCTTAATACCCAGCACCATTCCCAAATATCACTTCTCCATTTATATACACCTTGCTTTTTTTCTTCTGGAGTAGTTATACTTCTGCAGATGTGCGTTTTCATGGATATGCACTGTGAGGTTTATGAAGATGCGGACTCCCAGGTATATAAAATTCATTCGGTATTGGAGGTGACAGGCATTTAAGTTATGCTTGTCATTAAGAATGTTTTATGAGTCGCTGTGGCCTTCAAGTGAGATACTAAAATCTGCAGCAACTGTAGCCTGTTAGAGACGAGAAACTTCGTCATTCTACAGTTTAAAATTTGACACCACCTCTTAAAGAGAAAAAAAACCACAAAACCAAACAATCTGGGACGCGGAGGGCACTTAAAGAATTACTAACAATCAGCCGGTAAGCAACGTGAGTTGTTCAAACCGTTCTCGTAAGGGAGGTAGGGTGTGTGGTCACTAGATGGCACTCGTGAATGAGGATTGGTTTTCATTCTGGTTTCCGCAGCTCAGCACGCCCTGTGTGTTATTTTGCATTGCTCATTTTACAATGATAGAATTAAAAGGAGGAATACCTTCACGTAAAGTCGCTGGAAAGAAGAATTCACAGAGTTTTTATGGTAGTCTGTAAACGGAATGCAGTTTAAAATAACTGCATTTAAGAATCAAAGCAAGGAGACTAAAAAGTATAGTGCAGCTTTCTACAGAAGAAGTGAAATCAGGAGTTCGGTCTGAAGGTATTAGTGAAGGAATTCAGTCTTGATGTGCTAGTCAAGGTTTGCAATTTAATTTACAGAAGTAAAGAGCAAACTAAGATGTCATCGTCCTCTTTTGAATGGATTGGAGTTTCACTATATATGGACCTATATACCAACTGCTCAAACACCTTTACACTGATAGTGTGTGATTGGGTCCTGGAACGTGGATGGTGAAAAATATCTCAAGTCATGCTGACATGTCCTGCTGCATTTCAAGATAGGCTTGTGATACTTACTTTACTCAGCCCTGAAGAGAAGTGCATGGGGTGTAGGTTGATGAGAGGCTCAACATGAGCCGGCAGTGTGCGCTTACAGGCCAGAAAGCCAACCGTGTCCTGGGCTGCATCACAAGAAGTGTGACCAGCAGGTCAAGGGAGGGGATTCTCCCCCTCTACTCTACTTTTGTGAGGAGGGCCATGAAGATGGTCAGAGGGCTGGAGCACCTCTTGTATGCGGACAGGCTGAGAGAGTTGGGTTTGTTCAGCCTGGAGAAGAGAAGGCTCCGAGGAGACTTAATAGCAGCCTTCTGGTACCTAAAGGGGGCTACAGGAGAGATGGGGAGGGACTCTTGATCAGTGAGTACAGTGATAGGATGAGGGGTTATGGCTGTAAGCTGAAAGAGGGGAGATTTAGATTAGATATTAGGAAGAAATTTTTCATTGTGAGGGTGGTGAGGCACTGGCCCAGGTTGCCCAGAGAAGCTGTGGCTGCCCCATCCCTGGAGGTGTTCAAGGCCAAGCTGAATGAGACTTTGAGCAACCTGGTCTAGAGGAAGGTGTCCCTGCTCACTGGCAGAGGGGTTGGCATGAGGTGATCTTTAAGGTCCCTTCCAACCCACAACGTTCTAAGAGTCTATGCCCATGGAGGTTTTTGTAGCTTGAACAAATAATATAATGGTGAAGAAATTTGTGTTGGAGACTTTTTCTGATTTTGTAGTGCAGTTACACATGCCACAAGCAACTTTCTCCTTTTGAAGAGCTCTCTCAGGAGAGCTTTCTCAGAAAGGACGTAGAATCTATATCTTGCTTAAAAGTGTACCTTCATAGCACAGGAGGAAGTATGCCTATGGTAGATGCATTGTTATTCACAACAAAAAAGTTGGTCTGTTTCAGAGCATTGGTGGACTGAACACCTGCACATTTCAGAGTCAGAACAATCAGTTTGTTCTCAATTATTCCTGACTCACTTGGAGAGAGTAATTTTCAGCTCTCAACTGGAAAAAGACATATTTTTACATAGGTGTACATCTGGCAGACAAAAGAGTTTCTGCTGATAACAAATCTCAGAAACCATTATCAGTGTAATGTTACCCTTCAGCCTCTCAACAGTATTGTGAGTGTTTACAGAGGTCTTGGCAGTGCTTACATCCCATCTGCATCACTAAGGCACAGGATGATTGTCCAGAAAAAAGGAAATCTTACCAAGAGATTGGGAACAGATAAACATGCTCCCTCTTGTGCATTTTTCCTATCTCAAAAAAAAAAAATAAAGTTCATTTTAACACCAACTCAGATGATGGAATTTATCAAAACAATAGTGGACTTTTGGTTGGTAAGACAGAGCTTCAGGAAGGATTCCAAAGCAGCGCTACTTTGATCAATCATTTCCACTGAGCCCTTCAACAGGAGGGGTTTCTTGTCTCTGTCACATGTAGTTGGAAGCCTGGTGCCACATGCAAACTTGCTCTTTAATAATTAGCCATTTTTTTTCTGAATAGTTTGTATTCCAGCAAAGTCTAAAAATGCTGGTTTAAATCTGCAGAATACCTGGTTGGTTTTTGTGTCTAATGGAAAAAATACAGTTAGAAACTTGTATAAAAGCTTTACTTCCTTTTATTCTGTTGGAAACAGATTACAAATATGTTATTAGTAAGCTGAGTGTTCCCAGTGTATGAATTTATGGTGCTTGAGCTTCACAGTAGTCTTTGATTCAGTTTAACGTTGTGGAGCTTTAACAAGTGTAAAATGTATTTGAGTATAAGGGAAAGTGTAGGCTGTCTAATTACAAATGCTAGCAAGCATGGTTTGGAACTGGTGTGTACATCATCATGTTGTGATACTTGTCAAGTGCTTATCAGTTATTTAAAAGATGCTGACAGTCTTAGCAGAAACTCTCCAGGGAGGAGAAGCAAAAGAACTAACTTGATACATTTAGTTTGCCAGTTGTGGGACTTCTCCATCTGTGGATTCATTGCAGACAAGGCTATCAAAGAGTTTTTGAGTCTATGGCTGGTTAGAGATCTCTAAGGGATGTTTTTCTGAGTCAGTGGTCAGGTTAAATAATATCTGCATTCCTATTATTGCAATTATTGTGGCCAAAAGCAGCAGTTCAGCTAGCATTTCCTGCATTGACGCGTCCTTTTGATTTTCACAGCTGTTTCAGCTGGCTGTGGAGGCCATGCTCAATAATCTCTTAAATCATATTTCTTGTCTCTGCAGGAGAGATCCATTTGACACTTGTCTTCTCTACTCACATTTGGTGGCATACTTTTTGGATAGACATTTCCTGCAGAAAAGTAAAATTTAGACAATTATAAGAGCATGAAGGAATTTACAAAGAAAGCTTGTTATATCAGTTTGGAAAAGGTTTTGTACGTTATTTGAATAATTAAATTTGCTTATTGTGACAGCTAAATTTATTTGACTGTATTCCCTCCAGGTGAAAACTTGGCAGTCATTAGTGTCTCTAGTCCTTCAGTAGACTGCTGCACCTTAAGGTTGCAGTGCCTCACAGATTTATGAAAGATCTGCAAGAATTATTTTTCCACAAGAACACCCTCCCTCCTTTTGCAGATCTGGGTTTAATATTCCATTTGCCATCCTGTTTCTGTTTCACTTCAAAAGTGGAATTACTTTAGCAATAGCAGTATCAGTCAGTATTAGGGTGAAACAGTTGAGGATTTTCTGTGGGACTCTTTTGTCCCACTTTGGTACTCTACTGTATTTCATCATGAGGTGATCTTGATGAAGCCATACTCAAAACTTTTGCTCAAGGTAGTTTCACAATTCCACATTTAATCAGATAATATGCTAACCTGTATTCCTTCTGAGACACATTCAAATAATGAAGAAATTATACAGCGACACATTCAAATAATGGAGAAATTATATGGCATTTCTTAGATATCAGAAGAGCTTTGTTACTTGAAGGTTGAAGCCCTCCTTCCCTAAACTGTTAGTCCTGTTGAGAGACTGAAAAATTTGACTGTATCTTTGAGGCTTTTCTACAAATTATCCAGCTCTAAACACATTCAGAACTTTTCTTTCCAGAAGTTTTACATGCTGCTTGGGATTCACTTACAGGGAAGCACAAGGACAAGCAACTGAAAAAATGAAAGTTTACCAGCTTGTTTGTCCTCTGGATTTCTTTGAGATGCTTTGACCCTTTATGTATTCTACTTCCAACCCCCCCCCCCTTATCACTTGTACTCTTATCTGTACTCAGAGCGTAGGAAGAATGGCAGCAGGTCATGCCTTATTCTTGCATCTTTTATTCTGTGAATGTAGCTAGGATGCATTTGCAGAATAAGTAGCAGCTGTTATAACTCTGTTGCAGGTGCATAAAGTACTTGAGTAACCTTGTGTCTCCGGCTGGCTGTCACACCTGTCTGGCTGAGCAGCTCGGACTTCAGTTGTTTCCCAATCTCCTATGCAAAAAGCAATTACTTGGGAATGATGGCTGCATAACTATTTATACAAATATGAACAGCACCAACAAAATCAATGTAAGATACAGAATAGGGACTTGAATCTGTCTTTTCCAAGTTAATTTCCTGTCTCTAGAGCTATTAATAATTCCCACACCTGTCTGGCTGAGCAGCTCGGACTTCAGTTGTTTCCCAATCTCCTATGCAAAAAGCAATTACTTGGGAATGATGGCTGCATAACTATTTATACAAATATGAACAGCACCAACAAAATCAATGTAAGATACAGAATAGGGACTTGAATCTGTCTTTTCCAAGTTAATTTCCTGTCTCTAGAGCTATTAATAATTCCTTTTTCTTGAATGTAAGATACAGAATAGGGACTTGAATCCGTCTTTTCCAAGTTAATTTCCTGGCTCTAGAGCTATTAATAATTCTTTTTTCTTGTCTTTCTTTCCTCTAGATCTGAGAAGTTCTACCTTAAGTTTCAGAAATGCACCCAGATAGTTTTGGGGTTGATAATTCCCATACTCCAGCAAAGAAAATTAATTTGTTTCTATATCAGGTTTGGTTTCAGCTCATGAAAATATAAAGCTTACCTTTACTACTGTCGCTTAATATTTTTGTACATTTGTGTTTGTCACTGCAATTTCAAATAAACACCATCAAATTAAATGCAAGATCAGCTACGTATTAACTTTGTGTATTTGTTGTTAATGATACTTTGCATAATGTTTGCTTTTCTGGACACTTCACAACTGCGAAGGTTTCTGTTGTCCTTAAGATGAAACTCAGCAATAGCTAATAGGATAAAGACTGACAGACATTAGGTTATAAGAAACATTTTCATTCATAATTTTAAATACTGACAGAGATAAGTTATTTCACAGGTTTCTGTTAATTAAAACCTTTTCTAATGTAAGAAGACTGCTTTTTGTGCAGTCCTTGATGTTTTTGGCTTTTTTTTGTAGACTTCATCCATAGAGGAGGAATCTTGATTCAAGCTTCAGAAATGTCGTTCTGAAGTGCAGTGGGAAGTCTGGTAATACACTTGTTGCAGTCATCATATGCATTAACTGCAGATTTTTAACTCACCTGTTATGTGGAACATAGAGGTCTGGATATTTTCATTTTATGTTAATTTACATTTAGTTTCAAAAGCACCAATAAGAACTTGTGCATATCTATTTTAACTTTTAGTCTTTGTCAGAAGTATACTTGTGTGGGTCTTAAAGTAATTCAGTTTAAGACAGCATTAGGATTCCCTCGCATTTCTCCTCTACAGCAGGATATGAATAGATTTTTCCTGTGAAGTGCTATTATGTTAGTATGTGTTGCCACTTCAATTTAATGACAATTAGTAATTTGATTTTCAAGTTGGTGTAGTAGTTCAGAGGTGCTTTGCAATTTAGACATTTTTAGAAAAGTAGTAAAAAATTATTATTGGTAGAATTTCTGCTCAGCAGTATACAGAATAAACATATTTGCCTTTTAGTTAACCGGTTATAACCTGAAAAATAAGAAAAATCAGGTTCATTGTATGTGGAACGACCACTATTGAAGTAAATGCAATTATGGCTAAAATATTGATATTCTTTTTGTGTCAGAGGATTTTCTGATACAAAAATATTTTCTGGAGAGTAAGATATTCTTCATGCTTAGTGTTAAGTATGCAGTCCTTCACAGTAACGTTGCAACTCAATAGTTGTTGTTATCAGATACTAAGTAATGTTTTTAAAAATCCAATGTAAATAATATACTGTATGTAGCATTTTATATAATAAGATATTTGTGGTATTAATGGATCTGTAAAAATGTTTTAGGCAATGATTTGTTTTAATTTTTTTGCATGATAGGAGTACTATGTATAAAAAAGATGGAATCTGAAGAGAGCCAAATGTTCTTTTAAAGGTATTTTAGACAATAATTTCAATTTTTTTCTGTAATGTAAATTCAAACTCAAATTTACTAGATCCATAAAGGTTCTTTCTGATAATTCTGAGAAAAGGACAATACCCCTGCTTCCGTCATGTGCTTTCCTGTGTTTGTTTACAAATGCAACGTAACTTTTCTTTAGTGACAATGAATGGCAGAAAGAAGAAAGTCATGGGTTTTGGGGTTTTTCTGAATGTAGGAATGTAGAGGTTTTTCCTCTACGGGGTACCTATTTTGTATTCAGAAATAGAATTAGACTGTCTGTGTTTTGCACTAATTCTGCTTTTTTTATGTCTTCAGAGCTCCAGGTGTCTAAATTGTTCATTCTACCCTTTAAGTTTTGAAGCATTACACATCCTAATTCTTGGCATAAAATAAAATTATAAAATTGATACTTTAAAGGATAGACAATACCTATATATAGCGTATTGAAACTGCGTATTCTCTTACAGAATACCTTGCAGCTGTGGATATATACTTAAGAAAATATTTTTTCCAGTGCTTTCTTGAGTGAACAATCTATCAAAACCTTGCTAGAAAAAGGAAATATCTTGAAAAGTTTTCATTTTCCTCTCAGCTGTATTAAGTCAGTGGTATTAAGAGAATGGATTAATGTACTCTGGTACCTGAAAAAAGTAATCTGTAATGGGATTGTTTCACTGTGATGACAGAATTGCAAATGATTTTTAACAGCGTAAGATATTAAGTATGAGACATTCTGTGTTTCTCTTTACTAGCAAGATGCTGAAGAAAATGAGATTTTAGATCTTTTCATGCTCAGAGGTAGAGTCTCATTTAACCTGGAAAACAGCAAGACAAAAAAGGAGGAAATAGACCTGTAAAGAACAAAACTCTTTGGGTTTTTCAGGGCCTGGCTTGGAATCTCCTCAAAAGAAACTGAGTTAATGATTGACCTCAGGGCAAAGAGTGAAAATAACGGATTGTCATTAATTTTTCATAATTGCCAACTCTATAGGTGTTAACTGGAAGTAAGATATTGTTTTGTCTTGAAAACACCCTTCAAAAGCTGTTTTAGATGCCATTATAGCAAAGCAGGCAAGCAAAAGATTAGTGTGTTTGTATATGAATCTGTTAATCTTGTCTAATTTAATGCACTGAGAAATCAAGTCTAATTATTGGGGGGATTTTTTTGTTTGCTTGTTTTGTTTTTGAAGGAGCAAGTAATTCTGTGACTTTTTAAGCATGTTTTAAATGTAATGATAAAATAGCACTGGAGTAAAGTATGGTTTTAAACTCTCTTTTTGCAACACAAGGGCTGTAACAGTTCAGGCTATGATTTATTTTTTTTCAGTGGACCATCTGTTCATGTACTGTTGCTTAATGAGAAAAAGGATAGAAATAGAGGCAAGGCAAACATATCTGAAGGTAACTGAGAAAAGTCTTGCACTGCAGCTTGGAGAGTAGCATGTGAAAAGTCCAAGTTCTTCACTGACTCTTTGACTGCGTCGACATTAGCGTAACAGGGAAGCATAACGTGAATGGCTTTGGAGAGCTAAATAGTTGGTACTGAGGATGTTTTGGTGAATTTATGCTGGATGTTTTTTTTTACTTTCTGCACTTTTCTTCCAAGAGATAGAAAAGTTGCTTTTGTGCTTTTGCTCAAATGTTTACAGTGCTCTAGATGTTGAAGGAAAATACAATTTTACAAGAACTTGGAAGTGAAGGTACTCACTGTATGTGAAACTTGTGCTAAAAAACTTTAAAAGACTTTTCAGCTGTATTTGTAATTTAATCAGAGAAATTTTCAGAGAATTATGGAGAACCTCAAGTTGAAGGGACCCATAAGGATAATGGAATTCAACAGGCTGCTCCTTGCAGGGCTACCTAACACTAAGCCATATTACTAAGAGTGTTGTCCAGATGCTCCTTGAACTCTGAAAGGCTTGGTGCTGTGACCACTTCCCTGGGGAGCCTGTTCCAGTGACTGACCATCCTCTCAGTTAAGAACCTTTTCCTAATATCTGATCTGACCTTCCTCTGATGCAGCTTCATACCATTTCGTGAATGTTCAGTGAGGTTCTTAAATCTTCTGTTTCATTCTAGAAGACTCTTTGATAGAGGAGTATCTTTTATTTTTTTTTTTTGTTAAATGTCTGTTTCTCCTTTTCCTTTCTCTACTCTTTCCACCCAAAGCAGGCAGATTTAAAAAAAAAAAAAGTATTTTAAATAGTTTTTTTTCTATATTACTGAAGTAATATTATGAGAGAACAGCCAGGTACTTGGAAATTACAAAGCATAAAAACTGTTTTTCTGTAGAACCTCTAATGTTTTTGTCTTTAGAGAATGTATGCTTTGTTTCCACAAGTCAAAACTCTTCATGTAAAAAAAATAGACAGTGCTCAGTTGTTCCATACTGGGGTCAGGTAGTCAATAAGTGAGTTTTTTTGGCAGAACTTCAGTGTCATTTGCTCCAGAAACTGGAAGAACGTGTATTGAATGAAGTGAGATAAGAAAACAAATAATGGTATTATAGATTAAAGGGGTTATATGTGACTTTAGATATGATGTTTCTTGCTGGCTCTGCCACTGCATTTCTCCTTATTGCTGGCTCAGTTATTTCAGGCAGAGCTTTTGCAAATACATGCTTATTTGATTGTGATTTTCTGGGTTATCATCCTTCTAATCCTGAGAATTCTGTAAATGCTAAGTGTTTAGAATTACAGATGAAGGCATTGGAAGTTGCAGGTAATCTATTGGAGAAAAAAAAATAATCAGTCATCCAGTGACTGGGGCGTCTCACACTTTGTATGGTGTGAACAGCTCATAAATGAGAATGCTGTTAAGTCAGGTTTGACAAATTAAAACATCATTATTTAGGAATCGAGGAAGGATATTTTTCCGAAATAGCCACGTAAATAGTGGAGAATAAATATGTAACTTCTCCAAATAAATTTCAAAATGTAACAGTAATTTACACTTCAATTACAAGTGTTACAAAACTTTTAAGGGCCTGTTTGTTGACATAGGAAGTTTTTTTTTTATTTTGTTTTTGAGAGAGAAATATAAAGATCAAAACTATAAGAGTTTTGGTGTTTAATATGTTTAAGACACATTGTGCTAGAGATAATGTGATTGTTTTACAGAACCGTTTCTCTAGTCCATTAGGCTGTAGTATTACTCTTTCATAATTCCTATTACTACAATACATTGTTTAGTTCATGCACACCATGTTTAGTCAATAAGCAAACATTCATGTGGAAAGTTCGTTTTCCAGAGGTTTTGGAAAAATCTAATTAGATGAGATAATGTAGTGTTACGGTAATGCAAAACTAAAGTATAAAATACATTCAGTTGTAATAGGAGCACTGCCCAGACTGCTTTCTGTTAAACGTTTTCTGTTGGAAATTACTTGCATTTAAAATGCAGTAGTGCTTTCTGGTGAAGGAAAACCCTTTGAATTATGCTGTTCTTGTTACAATTTTACTTAACAAAGTCTTGAAAAAAAATAATTTAGAATGTTCAAGACTGTTTTCATGTACTATTACCAGTGCAATGGTCTGAGAAGAAGAAGAGAGATGTACTCATTCCAGATTTTGCTTGACTTCTTTGAATAGCCTCTGCTGGTATTTCAGGATATTTGGAACTTAATAGGACTTGTTCTTTAATTTCTTTACGGTTGGTCTTGCAGGCCACTGAGTAAAATTTGAGCAATTAGTTTTAGAAAATAAAGGCAGCACAAGATGCGTTCAGGGCCTGGACCTTTGAAGCCTGGTGAGCTTTATATGTATTCATGTGAAAGTACAGCATTTGTGCTTCGATAATGCACAAATCTCCTACCACCTGCAAAAAAAGAAGGGAGAGTTGTCTTTGTGATAGCTTATGTACCACTAGATTTTTAGTCCTCAAAGTTGTACTAAAATGGTAAATGCTTGTTACATAGTAGCTCAGGGTTTTCCAGAATTACTGGAGTGAAATCTCACTACCTTTCCAACAGCTTGACAGAAGTTCTGCATTCATGGGAATGTCATATTTCCCAGACTAATATTTGTAGGTTGGATTAGCAATAGGATTTGTGTGTGTATGTGTCTGCTAGTGTTTCCCTAATGATATAATAAATTCAGTCCCTAAGAAAATGAGAGAGGGTAATATTTATGTAGGAAGGTGCTTTTTTCCAGTGATGTTTAAGATTAAAGTGACTGTTCTTTATCCAAGCCTGAGTCATTGTCCCCTTCATAATTTTGATGCCTCTCTGGAAGACAGGTACATGCGAGCTTCCAAAAGTGAGTAACATTTCTGCTTTCTTTTAAAATACAGAAGAGACTTATTGGCAGTGCTGATGATATATTTAACAGCCTTGGAGCAAGGGCTGAAATTGAGTCACCTTGCTAGCTGTGGAGACTTATATGTCTTCTGTGTACTCCAGTGACTCTGAACTTATTTCTGCTCAAAGAACAGCTTTCAACAGAAGAGATGCAATATGCTATTCATCATTCTAGGATGCTTTCAGAAGGGAAACATGATTTTCAGCCTTTCAGTTGCTCAAGAATGGAAGGAGCAGGCAGACTATGTTCAGAACATCCTTATTAAACTCCGAGAGCAAGACAGAGAGCATTCTTTAGTTCACAGAGATCTTAATTTTGAGCAAGACACTTCATCTCTTAGTGCTGACAGTATTAGAGGCACTTGTGAAAATGTGTGGAAAGGAAGTGATAGACATCTGCAGTACCTTCTACTGTTACAAGGAAGTTTTCATGTAAGTGTTTTAGTTCTAAGTGTCTATATTTACAAATTACAACTAAACCTCAGAAAGTCTTACTTTATCAATATCCCACCTGCTAGCCATGAGAATATTCAGATCATTTGGTTCATATTTGAATTTTTCTCATTCTGAAGGATCACAGGACTTGGGAATAGTAAGAGAGGCCTGTGAGGTTATTTCTGTAAGTTGTGTTATCTGGAAAATAATTTGCCTACACTTTCCATTTGTTGCTGCCGTGTACGAGTTGTTCTTCCTCTGTTGTTTAGTCCTTACACTGAGGCAGTGTCTCGTCTCACTCAGGCTTGTAATTTCTGGTCTACTGTCAGCTCGATCCATATTTAATGACCTTACAGAGCTAATCTAATATTAGAAGTACAGAGCCTGCTTTTTCTTCAGCTAGTATCTGTAGATAAAGTAAACTTTTAAAATGTAGAGGGGTAAAGGTAAATAATGGCTAACAACTGGATATGGATATAAACATCTATATTTAGATGTTGGTAATTGAGCATAACCGTGCCGGTGCTTGCTTAAGCAGTGTGCTTAGAACATTTTGTGTGCAACTATTGGAAACGTATATAACTCAGGAAAACCTGTATCAGGAATAAGTCTGGAGAGTGTTGAGTAATTTAAGGTAAAAATAACTCAGATGAATTGCAATTTTTTTTTTTTTTTTTACAAAAAAGCAATTAAGCTCCCAAGAAATTCAGAGGCAATATATAAGCAAAACCCCATTGTGTTAAACCTTATCTTTAGTTCTAACTTTTAAAGCATTGTTTATTGTGAATAAATAATTACAAACTAATTATTATCAGATGAGCTATGGCAATTGGAAGAATTTCCAAGAACTGATTTTTTTTGAAAGCTATTCTGTTGTAAAAGAAATTTTGTACATTGGTATTGCTCAAAAACCAAGAGATAAAGACACTGAGATTCAGGACTCCTTCCTATAGATAGGAAAGGGAACCAACATGTTAAATGAAACCTTGAACCACGTTCAGTTCTATTTTCTTAGCAAAAAAACCCTCACTAACTTGATAATTTCTCATTTTGTGAAACAGTCGTTGATTAATTAAAAAGAACCCCATGAATTGGTACTTCTTCTGTATATAGGGATTGTTCTGTATGCATACATCTGCAGATGGGGAGAACATCAGGGTGTAGCAGAAGAACTAAAGGGGGCCTTCAGGGTGGCCCACTTCCGATGAACGCAGGGTACTGGTCATGACTGCACCACAGAAGTCCTACAAGCCTTTCTGTGGTAAGTTTGCTATAGTGAATGAATTATTTGTCAGTTACACTTGTATTTATGTTTGTGATTGCAGGACTAACATTTTGTGCATGTATCTTGGAATATTTTTTTCCCTATTTTTTCAACTAAATTTACTTTATCATTATATTTCAATTTCTGTTTATCTTTTGTTTTAAGGGGATGGATAATGATATGAGCTACATATCAATGTAGGGTTCTTTTTTCCTTTTGCTGTCTTGCAGATACTCGTCGTCTGGTAGGAAATGCATTGCGTAAGAGAAGGGTCAGAAAAAGAAATGGATGATCCCAGCTTGAAAGACTAAATGAGGCAGGTAATGATGCAGTTCCTTGGCTTGAAATTCTTCCTGTTTGATATGAGGACTATACAGTAGTTGTGTCTCAGAATGCTGCATGATTATATATTAATGAAGCAAAGTACAGAATTACAATCCTTTTACCTAAATGCCTTGTAAAAAAAATTGAAGCACCATTGTACTGTTCTTTCTCTTAGATTACTCCTGCGATGAGATCATCCGGTGTACCACCGTTTTCCTCCTAGAAAACATGGATGATAGGAGGATCAGAAGAAGCCTGTGAAAAAAAGGATTACTTTGTGCTCATTTTTTTCTTTAGAAATATTTCTTCATGTTGTAAACTGTGCTAAAGAAAATGCTATCATACAAAATTACAATAAGATAAAGAGCTTACAATAAAAGTATATAAAACATAGTTATCTTTAAGTATGTTTTTATTAAAAATGCAGAGAAACTTTGGCGTTAAGTTTTCATAAAATGATACACTTCCAAAACTGTGCTTACAGAGACATTGTATGGAGGACTTGAATGATGAAAGACACTAGTGCACATATGAGATCTAACTTACAAAGTTGTTTTATTGTTGGTATGTTTGCTACTAAATGAATGTGTTATATCAATTTCCTTTTTTTTTTAATTGCCTCTAAATATAATGAAGCTAAAGTAAGATACCATGTAATATCTTTTTCCATTCTGTTATGCTTAACAGACTTGTGTATGATTTCATCTGAAATGACTCTGCTGGAGAGTGATGTCATTGATTAGTATTACACTTGGCTTATGCTGATGTAAAGAAGGAAGGAGTCAAACCATTGGTTCATTTAAACTTTCTGACCACTGAAGTTCAGTCTTGAAGTTCAGTCTTCTCAATAATGGCACAGAGCAATATCCAAATGGGAAATGAATAATGTATGTAAAGGGAGCTTTTAGCATGCTGAGATACTGACTATGGACCTGTTACTGAAGAGATTTCTGTTAGGTAGGAGTTGGTGCCAAGAATTTTTGACATTTGTGGGATAAGTCCATCAATTGGCAGGATATGTGAAGAAGTGATTTTGGAAATGGAGGTTATGTGGTAAGACATAGGGGCCTAGAAAATCTGCTAGGCTCTACTGGGAGAGTCCATAGGGAGCTGTAAATAACTTGATAGTATTTAACCAAGAAGCAATGGAGTAAGTAAACTATGAAATAAATAGTTTCTGTAATATGTCAGCAGAGTTATGTAGTTGGCAAGTTTCCACAGGTAACTTTTTATACTACTAGGTTTCAGTTCTTACTTTACACAGTTTTTCTCTTCCTTGTACAGTTAGCCTACATCTTTTAGTTTTTAGCCCTTAAACTGTTTGTAACTTTGTGTTGAATTGTCTTGTGCCAAAATGTCTCTATGTACAAGTTTTGTTATTTGATGTCAGAAGAGCTTGGGTAATAGTTGTTAACAGTCTACTGCTATATTTAAATTAAGCAAAATCTATCAATTCATAGAGTTGCTAGGTAAGTTACTACATTTTTTTTGTCATTTAGTGACAGTTTTGTACATTAATTGAGAGCTTCTAAATGCACAGTAAGTAGCTAATTAAACATATGGAACATATATGAATGGCATTTATACTCGGACTGAAGATTTGACATGTTCAATCAGTAGTATGCACTTAAACCAGTGACTGAAATATAAGATTCAGGCTCCCTAGTGCTTTACAGAAGGCCTAGACCAAATTCCCCCTGGGGAGGTTTGGGAAGGCATAGAAAGTAAACTACCATGTTTGAAAGGATTGTTAGGACTGACCTTGTCTAAGCCCATAAAAACTTAGGTAATAGGTATGAAATAAATGTGAAATGCACTGTATTAATGCACAGTATCCCAAGCAGTATTAAGATAAAGAAGAGTTGTAAGAAATAAACTTGAGAGAACTAACTCAATCAGTTGCTCTGTTTGCTCTGTAGTGTGAAGGTAGTATGAAAAAAAAAAGAATAGTCAGTGTGAGTTATAAAAAAAAAAAAAAAAAAAGACTAGTCAGTGTGAGTTACGGAATCCCTAAAGAGAAGTGTCAGTGTTAACGGATGGTTAACCCCTAACAGAGAAGTATCAGAAGAAAAACAGATGAAGGATGGATAAAGCATAAATGTATTCTAGCAAGGTGTGGTACCCTATTGCAGCCTCCGAGCATAGAAGTTTTCTGTTAACATGAAAATCAATGAGTTAATAATGTTAACGTTTGTGTTCAAATAACTGAGCTTAAGTATTTCATCCCCTAAAATGTAGTGGTCTATATAGGGGAGATTTGACAACAAGTAATATAAAGCAAGTGTTGAGTGAAATTTTACTCCATCAGTGTTGTAGTTTTCACTTGTTTAGCACCTTTTGCTCAGCTATTTCAAAGAGCTTTACTAATACATTGTTAATATGTCAGTGAGATGTATTATATTTTGAAACTACTTTGTAAATAAAAGGCAGAAAAAGGGTGATTCTTTTTTGTTATGATACATCTCATAGGGTGTGTGTCAGCACACAGACTAGGGTTTACTCTGTTTTCTATTCTGAGTTTTAGGTCATAGAATATTATAAAACTAATTCATTTAGCATATTCTTATCTACAAATTTTTATTATGCTAATTTTATCAACAATATATACTCTGAAGTGTTAATGCATTTATTATGTGATAACTATATATTTTTCAGATTTGCTTTTCTTGTTCTGGCTAGGGATTCTCAGCAACAGATTGCGTTTTCCAAAGATGATTGCTCTTTTTAAGTCCAACCGCACTAATGAAAATCTCCATAGTAACACTACAGATTCTTCTGCCAACCTGTGCTCCGGTAAATTCGCTTGTCAAACTGAAGAGAGTTTCACAGTTGTATAAAAACAATCTTTGTAATGTAGTTAGAATGTAGAAATAAAATCAACAATTTCATTGGTCATTTTGCTTATAGAAGCGTGTATTGTGTATCCAACTTGAACAACTCCGGTGCCAGACTTCCCTGGCTCCACTGGGAAGCAGCGCAGTGTGTCCGCTGTGCCGCTCAAAGGCTATCAAGCTGTAGAGAAGCCCTGTGTTTCTTTCCTGATCTCAGAAGGAGGCAGCACTGTGGGTTCTAAAAACTGTGGGTCCTGATTACTGCTGGCGTATAATGTGTCCCTGATGAACTATCTAGACATTGTCTTTCACTGTAAAGAAACAGTTATTGAGTAGAACTTGTGGGGCTGTGTGATCATTAGACTGGGCAGATGACATAGCTCCATATGAAACACTGAATGTGTGTACGGACCTACCTTCACACCTTAAAATGAGAAGTGGATCTAACACATCATCAAAATGCTGTTGTCATGGCTTAGTGACAGGATGTAGCTGCTCATGTATGGGAAATGTCTGTATTTTTACTCATGAAATGGATGTGCATTTGGTCATGTGTTTAGCAATGGTCTGCAAGTGTTTCAGGAAAATGGTAGCAGTGTGCAGGCTGGCATAACAGTCCAGGAGGCAGAAAGGAAGAGGCTGTGGGCTGAATAAATTTTTCTGGTTTCCGACATATAGTTTACCACTTTTGATGATTAAAAAATGCTCATTTTGTGGAATAACAACTGGTATTCTGATACTGGTGTTTATACCTAAGATCATGTGAAACTTATTCAGGTGTATAAAGGTCTGTGTAGATGTCTATTGAATGATGCTGCTGAACAGCATGTGCAAATCTTGCAAGGGGGAAGGTATGTGCTATCAGTGTGTAGCAAACTGTGGGGAAAATAATTTTAGATTACTAAATCATGTTGTAGCTGGATGTCATCAATGATGACTTTATATTCAGAAAGCATTTTTGGTTTGATTTGTAGGTAGATCTTATTGAACTAGACTGGAAGTCCAAAGTCATAAAGTCCAAGTTGAGACTTTTAATGGCTATAACCCATCTGCTTCTTATATATTCTTCAGTTCATCTGGGGGATGGAGATCTCATGAATATGCATATGCAGTCAATTGATGAGCAGAAACAAGTCTGTATGTAACAGACCATTTAATAAGATATAGGTAGTAAATCTTATAGCTTTCTGAAAGTTTGTTGTATTTGACAAGCCATCTGCATTTCATGTTTTTTTCGACTGTTTTTGTAAATGGTAGGTTTTTTTTTTTCTTTTAATCAGGTTGTGAAGCTTTTAGTAGGAATCAGTTGCTGGAACATACCTTGGAAGGAAATTAAACCTGACCTTTGGATGACCTGGTAGAAAATGACAGTTACCTTGTTGGCAGTTACACATTTATAGCTTGCTGTTTGTGATACGAAAATATCTTTGTGCATGCTATCCTTGTCTGCACAGCACCACGAAGGGGCAGAAGTTGGTGTAGGGGGCTGAATTACAATTGCTGCAGAAACTGCGATCAGGACTTTACTGGTGTGTGTGTGTGTGTAATTGTTACTTTTTTCCTCTGGTTTGCATTTGCATTATAAGAAGGGTCAACAGCTAAGTTTATCATACTCTTCGTATTTCCACAAACACCATTTTCAAAAAGTTATTCAACAAAGCATTATGTCACTGTGTTCCAATAATTTCTTCACTTAAAATTCTTTGTACTTAGATGATGGTGCTGTTCTTGCGGTCATTTTGATGTCTTTGTGATATGGTCTTTCACAGCAGAATCATTTACGTTTTTCTCTATTTAAGGCTATACTGTGCTTGGAAAGTCTGTTTTCAGACCAGTTTATTTCAGATTTGACTCTGTTAGAGTTGATTGCATCTTAGTAAACTACATTGTTGCAATTCTTTACTTTGTAGACAAATACTTTGCATATTAGGAAGCTGGATAAAAGGCATAAAATGTTGCAGTAGCAAGTGTAATAAAACACTAGCTTTTGCAAATTGTGCTCCCAAATTAATTTTTTTTAAGGTGATTGTAAGAAGAGGTATAGTTTTAATGCACGCAAGGGTTTAGTTAAACCACATAACTCTATTTAAAATTTCAGTTTATGTACTGCAGAAGGTATCCAGGACTCTTTTTAAGAACTGCCTGGACCAGAGCTCAAAAGAGTTGATGGCATTTTGTTTATACATACCATATTTGACTTAGACTGGGTAAGTTAAGCTCTAACTGCCATGTACAAGCAATAGTAGGTGTCTCAGACTGGGGCAGGGGACTCAGTGTCTCTTGATGTGTGTTCCTGACCTAGAGTGTGTGAAAGCAGATAAAGATTGTTAAAAATGAAAATGTTACTAAGGTATAAATGGATAAATTTATATCCATTGGTGTTGGGACCCCACTGTGAACTGTGAATTATGCAAATTTAGCTGAAGTTGGTCTAGCTTGTTCAAGTAAAGGGCAGAGCAGGCAGCTGCCTTGATGGTAATCTGCCTGCCTTTGTCTATGCTGAGAAACTGTGAATCATCCGCTCGAAGCCAGAAAGCCTTTCAGTCTCCTCAGCTGCACAGGGAAGGGCTCAGAATGTTGAGTGGCTCCCTTCCTGTGACAATGATTTCTGCCTCAGCCCCTCCTTGAAACTCTAAAAGGAGTGTTTCCTTTGCTTGCTCAGCTCTATTTTGCTTCCCAAAGCATGAGAGGAACAGGAAGGTTAATAGGACTTCTCAATAAAAAGAAGAAATGGTAAGGAAGAGTAAGCTGCTGCTTCTAGGGTGTGAACTGATGTCCCTGCAGTACCTCCGGGCTGGACATGAGCATTATATTGTCCTGTGCTCCACATAAAGGAGAAAATAAGATCTGAAGCAGGATGTCCTGGGTAAGAGCAGAAGAGAGCATTAAACCTCTGCCCTAGCCTGTTACTCTTCAATTCCTTTCTTCTCCCTCAAGATTTCCTGAAACAAGTGTCGCTCTGAGATGCCTTGAGCTGACGCTGCCATTATTTTGAAACAAAGATGACATAAAATGTTTAAAATAGCAGTGATTCCAAGTTTTTGAGTCTGAAAATATAGATATCAGATGATATGTAGCATGTAATGTTTTTTTCTCAGTGTGTTAAAGCACTTGTTGAAATTATACCTATTGTCTTCAGCCCTTTTGCAAATCTGGCTCCAAAAATTACTAAAACAAAACAAATCCTCTACTTATACTGAGTTTAGTGCCTAAAAGTGTAAAAATTGGAAAGCATTAGATAACTGTGGTTTGTCATTGCTACCACTTCTGTTTGTAATCTGGTGGGATTTTTTTTTTAATACATGTGGTAATGTGTTCTGTACAGACTCTGATATCCTACATCACCATGTAGTTTTTCTCCATTTGTCTGTTTTCCAGTTTTACCCTGTTTACATGGATTCACAAAGTTGTGAAAATTCTCCTTTCGGGTCTGATTTTAATCACAACAGAGAATACCAGTAATTTCAGTGGAGATTGTTTTGATTTACATCTTTAGAGTAAACTAAGCGTTTAGATATTTATGATATCTATGCATTCAGCATTTATTTTAAATACTGATGCACAGTGAAGTAGTTTGTAATCTGTGGTTTAGCCCCTAGGCTATAAATGTTCATGTTCGGCATATAGGTACACAAAAGATGCAGTCTCTAAACTGCGAGGAGATGGTGTCTTGTAGCTTATGTGACCCTGAAGTAAGGAAAAGGAATAAAACAAATATTTTTTTTTTTTTTTTAAATCTGGAAGGGGAAGCAGCATTGTTTTGAAGAGACAATATCAGATATTTTTAACTCTGGCATAATTTTAATGCAGATAAGGATCTGTCGCGTCTTTCATGCAGTGAGAAAACTTTTTTTTTCCTGATCATGTTCAGTTAAGGGGTGGCTTCTTGTTTTGATAAAAGGTAAGGACTAAAAGAGGAAACTTGAACAGATGGATTCAAGTTACCAAGCAACACTATGTTTCCCCAGCAATGGAAAAAGCATCAGAGCAGGTGCTAAGTGGATTTTCTTCTTCTTCCCTTTTTTTTTTTTTTTTTGCTCTCCACTTTTTTAAATTGTCATGAGCTGGTGTATGAACTTCAGTTTAATAGGCTCTTGACAGACTTCATAGGATGGCAAATACTCAGTTGGATGATAACTACTTGTACGGGTTGTTTACTGTGTGACTTGAATGGTTCTTTTCTATAGTTACCATAGCGCACAGTATGGGCAGCAAGCAATACATCACAACTAGTTTTTGTAGATGACATTGCTGTTTGCTTCACTTGAATATTCTTATGTACAATCAGCTCTATTTGACAATATTCTGATTTAAATGTATTCCTGTAATGATGCATTCAGGTTCTTCTGTAGAATATAAGTTTGAGCAAAATGAGTGTTCTGCATTCTCAAATGTTTAGACGTTACCCCCTACCTCTTCCCTGCTGAGAAAGACTTGACTTGGTTGGCGTATTTCAACTGACAGGTAGATCTGCAATGAATTCGTGGGTTTGGTTTAGTTTCTGGCAGATCCAAAAATGGGACTTTTTTTCATAAAAGGTCAACGCAAAATAATTTCTCTCCTTTT